>NC_053024.1:722847530-723091313 GCF_003073215.2 Triticum urartu | reverse complement strand
ACATAGTTCACGAAGATTTTCTGCTAACTCCTTGGGTATCCCTCCCATCATTAACGTATTGACATGGCTCTTACGGCTTAACGCGTCAGCTACTACATTAGCCTTTCCGGGGTGATAGTGCAATTTCATATCATAATCTTTGATAAGCTCCAACCATCTCCTTTGTCTGAGATTCAACTCCTTCTGTGTGAAAATGTACTTCAAACTCTTATGATCCGTGTACACCTCACAATGGTTTCCAATGAGGAAATGTCTCCATGTCTTCAATGCATGCACTACGGCTGCTAACTCCAAATCATGCGTGGCATAATTCAACTCATGGGGCTTTAGTTGTCTTGAGGCATATGAAACAACTCTCCCTTCCTGCATAAGCACTGCTCCAAGTCCTCGACGTGAAGCGTCACAATACACCTCATAATCTTTGGTCTGGTCTGGCAAAATCAACACTGGTGAGGTAACCAAGCATTTCTTCAACTCCTGAAAACTAGCCTCACACTCCTCCGTCCATATGAACTTGGTATCTTTCTTCAACAACTCCGTCATAGGCTTCGCAATCTTTGAGAAATTCTTAATAAACCTCCGGTAGTATCCTGCGAGTCCAAGAAAACTCCGGATCTCTCCAACTGTTGTTGGGGCTTCCCACTTGGTCACGGTTTCAACTTTAGCGGGATCTACTGCTATACCTTCTCCAGATATAACGTGTCCGAGGAATCCTACTTCCTTCAACCAAAACTCACATTTGCTAAACTTGCTATATAATTGGTGTTCTCTGAGCTTTCCAAGTACCAAACGCAAATACTCCTTATGCTCCTCCTCATTCTTCGAATATACCAGGATATCATCAATGAACACTACGACGAACTTATCCAAAAACTCCATAAACACTTTGTTCATCATGTTCATAAAATAGGAAGGCGCGTTAGTCAGACCAAATGACATAACGGTATACTCATACAGCCCATACCTGGTGGTAAAAGCTGTCTTCGGAATATCCTGTTCTCAAATCTTCAACTGGTGGTATCCTGATCGCAAATCAATCTTGGAAAATACTTTAGCTCCTTGCAATCGATCAAACAGATCGTTGATCATTGGTAGTGGGTACTTGTTCTTGATCGTTACTTCGTTCAATCCTCGATAATCAACAACCATCCTTACGATCCATCCTTCTTCTCCACTAGAAATACTGGCGATCCCCAAGGCGAAGAACTTGGGCGAATATATCCCTTATCCAGTAACTCCTTAATCTGCTTCTTAATTTCCACCAAATCCTTTGCTGGCATCCTATATGGTCTCTTTGATATTGGACCAGTGCCTGGCAAAAGCTCAATCAAAAACTCAATATCTCTATCTGGTGGCATGCCTGGCAACTCTTCTGGAAATACATCAGGGAAATCCCTTACCACTGGTACTTCCTCCTGCACAACTCCTGTTAGGCAATTTACTTGGGTCCCCTTTGGCACATGCCGGGATACATACTTGATCCTTCTCCCTTCTGGTGTGGTAAGAAAAATTGACTTACTAGCACACTCAATATTCCCTTCATACTTTGATAACCAATCCATGCCTAATATCACATCCAATCCTTGAGATTCCAATACTATTAGGTCTGAGGGAAAAACATAGTTACCAATCCTTAATGGTAACCGATCACACCATAGACTAGCCACATACTCTGCTCCTGGCGAGGTTACTAACATGGGTGACCTAAGGGCTTGGGTTGGTAGGTTATACTTATCCACAAATCCCCTTGAGATGTATGAATGCGATGCTCCAGTATCAAAAAGAACGAGTGCAGTAAATGACTTAACCAAAAACTTACCTATTACTGCATCGGGCTGAGCTTCAACCTCCTCCACGCTAACGTGGTTCACCTGTCCCCTTTTGAAAGGGTTCGACTTCTTCCCAGAACTTCCATTGCCATTTTGGCCTTCAGGACATTCATTGGCATAATGTCCTGGCTTCGAACACTTATAGCAAGTGACTTGGTTCAAGTCCTTCTTGGCTGGGGTTGATGGGTTGGTGCGGTTCTGGCCGTTGCTTCCTCCATTGCCATTACCATTCTTAGTGCCATTGTGATTGTGCGAGCTACCTCCCCCATGGGTATGCTGAAAATGTCCTCCCGGTCTAGGGGTAAAACGTGGCTTCTGCTGAGCTCCTGAATTGTACTTCCCTTGTCCATACTTCCTCTTGCGATTCTCAATTTGCTGCTGCTTCCCTTCAATCATAAGAGCACGATCTACCAACTCCTGGTAGTTGTTGAAGGTGGCTACCATCAACTGCATACTCAACTCATCATTCAGTCCTTCCAGAAACTTCTCTTGTTTAGCTGCATCCGTAGCAACGTCATCTGGGGCATAACGTGCTAGCTTACTAAACTCCTCCACATACTGGCCAACTATCCGTCCTCCTTGGCGCAAGTTACGAAACTCACGCTTCTTCATGGCCATAGCTCCTGCTGAAACATGGGCAGTACGGAAAGCCTGCTGAAACTGGTCCCATGTGACAGTGTCGACTGGGAAGGTGGCTGTGAAATTATCCCACCATGATGCTGCGGGTCCTTCTAACTGATGTGCGGCAAACTTCACCTTGTCCGCATCTGTGCATCCTACTGTGGTCAACTCCCTAGCTGTCTTGCGGAGCCAATCATCCGCTACTATCGGCTCGGTGTTACTGAAAAACACCGGCGGATTCAGCCTAAGAAAATGGGCTAAGTGGTCAACAGGTGGTGGTGGTGGGTTGTTGTTGTTGTTCCCCTGATTTTGATTCTGGACTAGCAACTGCATCAATGTGTTCTGCTGCTGGATCAACTGGGTGAGCTCCGGTGGAAAGGCAAATCCGGGGTCACGTCTCGGAGGCATCTGAGGGTTTAGAAAAGATGAGATATAAGAATAGAGAGGGTCTAAAGAGAAAACACTACCCATATGCACATGAGGCAAAAGCAAACAATTCACTTCAATCAATCAACCAAAGGCATACAATCGATCTAACTATCGCATAAGTGCTTGGACTACTATATTTACATGGTGGACTACTACTACTGGTGAGGTGGTCTATTAGAAATATTCTATGGTTGTTGACTCCATAATATCTGCTCCAGCTTCATCAACATAGTCATCATCGCTACTATCTGCTTCCGAGTCGGTGTCGTCGATGATGATGTAGTCTTCCGGGCTAATCTCCTTGGGTTCTTCGTCTTCCTCTACTGGCGTCGGGCCTCCCATAAATATTCCAATCTTCTTTGTTAGGTCGGCATTCTTATCCACCAATACTTCAATTTCCTCTTCATAATCTTCACGTGTAGCCTTGAGTTCTTCCTCCAGTTCCTTGATTCTAGTCTTAGCCTTCTTCAGATCTATCATGTTGGCGCACATCTGGTTCTCCTGTCGTCGAATGTGCTGGTTTAACTCCTGGATAAAAGCTGCGATTGATCTATCATTCCTGGTGCTGATCATCTCCCAGTGTTCATCTCGGCGCCCACAAATCTGGTAGATAGTATCCCAGAGATCCTTGCGGTAGACTTCTCCAATGCGTCCCATGGTGATGTGAGCTGCCATGCTCTTTCCTAGACTCCAAGTTGGTGCATCAAAAGAAAATTCTATGGGCTCAGTGACTGGCATGAACGTCCTTCCTGGAACTTGAACTTGAATCATCCAGCGCTCTTCTTCAGGTAACGCGCCATTGTAGGTTCCCGTGAAGCTTGGTACTCCTATGTTCAGGTATCTAGTGACTTCCTTCAAGTGACGTCCAAAGGGTGTATCTTCATCCGGTTGCGTGAACTTGTTCCTTGCATCCGCCATCCTAAAGAATAGAAAAGATGAGAGGTCAGAAGAGAAGAGAGTGAGTAGTGATCTAGGTCTTTAGCTTAGTGGCCGTGTCCTACAGTCAGCGTGTGCTCTAATACCATCTCTGTAGCGACCAGACTTCAAACAGTCTGATCTCTTGTAGCGACCAGACCTCAAACGTCTGATCTCTGTGCTCCGTTGTCATCCTTGGATCAGTAATGCTGACACCACACAGTACTCGGAGGATTTATAACATAGTAGCAATCACACACTTATTACATCGAGTGTCTCAAACGAGAACTTATTACAATAAATATGGCTTAAGGCCATCTAATAACGATAACAGCGGAAGGCTTGGAAGATAAGTGAGTCCATCAACTCCAATGGCATCACTGAGATAGAACCACGACCTAAACTCCTTAATCGTCGTCTGAAAAGTCTGCAACATTAACGTTGCAGCCCGAAATGGGTCAGCACATGGAATATGCTGGCAAGGTAATACAGAGTAATGGAAGTGAAACATATATATATGCATATTTGGCTGTGGAAAGCTCTATGGTTACAGTTTTGCGTAAAGCCAATTTTTCCCTACTTCAAAGGAATAAAATTTAATTACTATCATGGTGGTTGTTAAACATTGAGAATGGTTGACAGCATTCTCAATCCCAATTAAGCATCATCATTAAACATAACCCAACAAAATTAATTTAGAGTAACATGTTGAGATTCACATGATAATCCAAGTACTAGATACTCAAGATGTCCATAACCGGGGACACGGCTAACCATGATTAGTTTGTTACACTCTGCAGAGGTTTGCGCACTTTTCCCCACAAGACTCGATCGCCTCCGTTTGGTTTCTCGCACTACATGGTGTTTGAGAAGACGGATGACCGAGACATAGTCTTTCAGAAGCGCTAGCACCTTACGATCGGGTAGACCATACCACCTACATCCCCTACATCTGCTAGTCTTACCACTGTAAGAGTTCGCACGACTTAGTCAACTATGCTAGAGCCCATAATAGCTTGTGGTTGCACACGGAAATTTCTAGTATGAATAGTCTCATGATCCCTTTGAGCCTGGGTGGCGGTCTAGAAGAAAACAAGCAAGTCCTGGAATACCCAGGTGCCTCAATCCACCCAGATGTGTGTTTAAGTTGCCACCTTAGATAAACCATTAATTAACAAACTCACATCTGTCATGGATATCACTCACCCAATCCACGTCTACTAGCATAGCATCGCATAAAAAGCAAACGTAGAAGTAACTCTCAAAGGTTTGATATTAAACAGGTAATAGGTACTACCTCAACTACTTCCCATCCCACAATTTAATTAGATCCTAATCATGCAATGTGTGAGGATTGATCTAATGCAATAAAACTGGGTAGTAGGAAAGGTATGATCAAAGTGTTACTTGCCTTGCTGATGATCCGGGAAACCTAGCGATTCAAAGTAACAGGCGGCGCACTCCGGGTATTCTATCGCAGACAAACAAACAAGCATACAATAAGTACTCATCTAATGCACGGGTAAAACTCAAATAAGAGATCTAACCAGAAGGTTCAACTTAAGAACTCCGGTTTGCAAAAAGAATCAAATCGAACGAAGCAACGAAAGTCAAACGGCGGAAGAAAACAACTTCGTTCTACTAATATGGATCTAAGGCAAATTTTATAGTGGCAAAAACTTGTGTAAGTTGGTTAAACGGATAGAGGGTTTCGAGACGAAACTCTAGGCGCTTGAATCGCCTGATTCCGATAAACGAGCGAAAAGTTATACTAAAACGAAAATCGGATCAGGAATCGCGATCAGAAAAATCGCGGATTTAATCCGAGAAAAAGAAAACGACGAACGGATTAACGAACGAACGTTCGTTATCCAGATCTAAACGATGAACGTGTTCGTTTAAACGAACAAACGAGCGAATGCTCGCTATTTAACCTAAACCGAAAAAAAACCGATCTAAAAAGAAAACTAAAAAAACACGGAAAACCAATCGGTTTTCTAAAAAAACGGCGGCGCGGATCGGCGGCGCGGCGGGGCGGCGGCTCCGGCGGGCGGCGGCGGCTCGGCGGACGGCGGCGGCGGCGGCGGCTGGGGCGGCTCGGGGCTGGGGCTAGGGTTCCTCCCCGGGGCTGGGCCGGCTTTTAAAGCCTGCTGGGCCAGAGTCCTATCCGGACACGGCCCGGTTAGGTCGGTTCCCCCTTTTTTTTAAATATTCCGCTTGGGAAGAAAAATAAAAAGAAATACTAAACGGACTCAAAAATCCCGAAATAAATTTTCCCGGGCATCTAAAATCAAGCCCGACAAAGTGAACATTTATTTGGGCCCTAAATGCAATTTTGAAAAACGCACATTTTTCCTAAATTCAAATAAAACACCGAAAAACTCCGAAATAAAATCTTGTTTGATTTTATTATTAAATCCTCAACATTTCTCTATTTTGGGAATGTCATTTTATTCCCTCTCTCATATTTTTGTAATAGAAATAATTGATGATAAAATATATAAAATCAAATGATCCTATTCTCAAAATTTGAGAAAACTCAAATATGAAAATAACGAAATCCCCAACTCTCTCCATGGGTCCTTGAGTTGCGTAGAATTTTCTAGGATCAACCAAAATGCAAAAATAAAATATGATATGCAATGATGATCTAATGTATAACATTCCAAATTGAAAATTTGGGATGTTACAAACCTACCCCCTTAAGATGAATCTCGCCCTCGAGATTCGGGTTGGCTAGAAAATAGGTGAGGGTGGTGTTTGAGCAAATCTTCCTCTCGCTCCCAGGTCCTCCGTGTGGTGGCTCCACTAAACTTTGCAAAACTTGATAACCTTGCTGCGAGTAACTCGGCTGGCAAACTCGAGGATCTTAACTGGTTTCTCCTCGTAGGTCAAATCGTTATCCAACTGAATAGTTTCCAAAGGCACTGTATCTCTCAACGGTATGTCAGCCATCTCCGCGTGACACTTCTTTAACTGAGAAAACGTGGAACACATCATGTACTCCTGACAATCCTTCAGGCAATTCCAACTTGTAGGCCACTTCCCCATACGTCCAACTCGATATGGTCCTACAAATCGTGGTGCTAACTTCCCTTTAACTCCAAAACGCTTTGTTCCCCGAAGTGGAGATACTCGAAGATAAGCTCTATCTCCGACTTCGTAAACTGTCTCCTTGCGTTTAGAATCTGCATAACTCTTCTGTCTGGACTGGGCTACCTTGAGCCTATCGCGAATCAATTTCACCTTCTGTTCAGACTCTTTAATCAAGTCAGGTCCAAACAACTGGCGGTCTCCAACTTCGTCCCACGACAGTGTCCTGCACCTCCTTCCGTACAAAGCTTCGAAAGGGGCCATCTTTAGACTGGTTTGATAACTCTGTTGTTGTAAGAGAACTCTGCATATGGCAAATTATCGTCCCAACTAGATCCGTAATCTAGCGCACAAGCTCTCAGCATATCCTCGAAAATCTGATTGACTCTCTCGGTCTGTCCATCTGTCTGTGGATGAAAAGCTATACTGAATTCTAGCCTGGTACCCAAAGTTTCGTGCAACTGCTTCCAGAACTTTGAGGTAAACTGGGTTCCTCTATCTGATACGATACTCCTCGGAACTCCATGCAGACATACTATTCTGGTCATGTATATCTTTGCCAACTTAGCACTGGTGTAAGTGGTCTTTACTGGGATGAAATGATCTACTTTCGTCAATCGATCAACTACAACCTGAATTGAGTCATAGCCTGAACGAGTCCTGGGCAATCCCGTGATAAAATCCATGCCTAACTTATCCCACTTCCATTCGGGTATCGGCAATGGTTGTAACAATCCTGCTGGCTTTTGATGCTCTACCTTTACTCTCTGGCATACATCACAAACTGCTACATACTCCGCAATATCCTTCTTCATTCCCGTCCACCAGAAAATATCCTTCAAATCCAAATACATCTTGGTATTTCCTGGGTGAATTGAATACGGTGAATCGTGTGCCTCTTGCAAAATCAACTTCTTGATCTCCGGGTTATTGGGCACGTAAACACGGTCTTCAAACCATAGGGTATCGTGCTCATCCTCACGAAATCCTTTAGCTTTTCCTTTGCTCAGTTTCTCCTTTATAGCGGCAATCTCTTTGTCAGTTCTCTGAACTTCTCTGATTCTATCCATCAAAGTTGACTGAATCTCTAGTGCTGCTACATAGCCTCTCGGAACTATTTCCACACATAGTTCATGAAGATTTTCTGCTAACTCCTTGGGTATCCCTCCCATCATTAACGTATTGACATGGCTCTTACGGCTTAACGCGTCAGCTACTACATTAGCCTTTCCGGGGTGATAGTGCAATTTCATATCATAATCTTTGATAAGCTCCAACCATCTCCTTTGTCTGAGATTCAACTCCTTCTGTGTGAAAATGTACTTCAAACTCTTATGATCCGTGTACACCTCACAATGGTTTCCAATGAGGAAATGTCTCCATGTCTTCAATGCATGCACTACGGCTGCTAACTCCAAATCATGCATGGCATAATTCAACTCATGGGGCTTCAGTTGTCTTGAGGCATATGAAACAACTCTCCCTTCCTGCATAAGCACTGCTCCAAGTCCTCGACGTGAAGCGTCACAATACACCTCATAATCTAAAAAAAAATGAAAACTAAAAAAAACCGAAAAAGCCGACGGAAAACCAATCGTTTTCTAAAAAAACGGGCGGCGCGGACCTCGGCGGCGTGGCGGGGCGGCGGCGCGGCGGCGGCTGGGGCGGCTCGGGTCTAGGGCTAGGGTTCCTCCCCGGGGGGCTGGGCCGGCTTTTAAAGCCTGCCGGGCCAGAGTCCTATCCGGACACGGCCCGGTTAGGTCGGTTCCCCTTTTTTTTAAAAAAATATTCTGCTCGGAAGAAAAATAAAAAGAAATACTAAACAGACTCCAAAAATCCTGAAATAAATTTTCCCGGGCTTCTAAAATCAAGCCCGACAAAGTGAACATTTATTTGGGCCCTAAATGCAATTTTGAAAAACGCACATTTTTCCTAAATTCAAATAAAACACCGAAAAACTCCAAAATAAAAATCTTGTGTGATTTTATTATTAAATCCTCAATATTTCTCTATTTTGGGGAAGTCATTTTATTCCCTCTCTCATATTTTTTTAATAGAAATAATAGATGATAAAAATAATAAAATCAAATGATCCTATTCTCAAAATTTGAGAAAACTCAAATATGAAAATAACGAAATCCCCAACTCTCTCCATGGGTCATTGAGTTGCGTAGAATTTTCTAGGATCAACCAAAATGCAAAAATAAAATATGATATGCAATGATGATCTAATGTATAACATTTTTCAAATTGAAAATTTGGGATGTTACACTAAGCAACCTCGTAAGTCTCACACGACTGTGGAAATAAGAAATCTTGCACCACTAGAGCTCATACATTCAGATCTATGTGAAATGAATGGTGTGTTGACAAAAGGTGGAAAAAATATTTCATGACGTTAATTGATGACTCCACTAGATACTGTCGTGTGTATCTTCTGAAATCTAAGGATGAGGCTTTGAACTTTTTCAAGATCTATAAAGCTGAAGTGGAAAACCAACTTGATCGAAAAATCAAGAGGCTTAGGTCCGACCGTGGTGGAGAGTATTTTTCCAATGAGTTTGATGCTTTTTGTGCAGAACATGGTATAATCCATGAGAGGACTCCTCCCTACTCACCTCAGTCAAATGGGGTGGCCGAAAGAAAGAACCGTACTCTAACTGATTTGGTTAACGCCATGTTAGATACATCGGGTCTCTCCAAGGCATGGTGGGGGGAGGCGATATTGACAGCATGTCATGTCCTGAACCGAGTCCCCACAAAGAACAAAGAGATAACTCCATTCGAGGAATGGGAGAAGAAAAGGTTAAAACTCTCTTATCTACGAACATGGGGTTGTTTGGCGAAAGTCAATGCTCCAATTTCAAAGAAGCGGAAGCTTGGACCACAGACTGTGGATTGTGTTTTCCTGGGATATGCTTTTCATAGCATTGGCTATAGATTCTTGGTTGTAAAATCTGAGGTACCTGACATGCATGTCGGTACGATCATGGAGTCGAATGATGCGACTTTCTTTGAAGATATCTTTCCCATGAAGGATATGGCTACCTCATCTAATCAGGAGATGCCTAGTTCATCGAATCAGGAACCAGTTACAATTACCGAACCTACAATTTCGATGGAACACTTTGAAAGTCCTGTGGAGGAGAACAATGAAGTTCCTATTAGGAGCAAGAGACAGAGGACTGCAAAGTACTTTGGTGATGGTTTTCTTGTGTACCTCATAGATGACACTCCCAGTTCTATTTCAGAGGCCTATGCATCTAAAGATGCTGACTACTGGAAGGAAGCGGTTCGTAGCGAGATGGATTCCATCTTGGCAAATGAAACTTGGGAGATAACTGATCGTCCTTATGGGTG
Source organism: Triticum urartu (assembly GCF_003073215.2). Lineage (NCBI taxonomy): Eukaryota > Viridiplantae > Streptophyta > Magnoliopsida > Poales > Poaceae > Triticum > Triticum urartu. The sequence continues at coordinate 723,081,066 of NC_053024.1, read as the reverse complement.
CAAACCTATAGGATGCAAATGGGTATTCAAGAAGAAGCTTAGGCCTGATGGTACTATTGAAAAGTACAAGGCTCGGCTCGTGGCTAAGGGTTATACCCAAAAGGAAGGTGAAGACTTCTTTGATACTTACTCACCCGTGGCTCGACTGACCACTATTCGAGTTCTACTTTCACTAGCTGCCTCGCATGGTCTTCTCGTTCATCAAATGGATGTTAAGACTGCTTTCCTAAATGGAGAGTTGGACGAGGAAATTTATATGGAACAACCAGACGGGTTTGTACTAGATGGTCAGGAAGGGAAAGTGTACAAGTTGCTGAAGTCTTTGTAGAGACTCAAGCAAGCACCCAAATAGTGGCATGAGAAGTTTGAAAGAACTTTAACAGCTGCAGTCTTTGTTGTGAACGAAGCTGACAAATGTGTGTACTATCACCATGGTGGGGGCGAGGGAGTTATCCTGTGCTTGTATGTTGATGACATACTGATTTCCGGAACAAATCTGAATGTTATTAAGGAGGTCAAGGATTTCCTATCTCGTTGTTTTGAGATGAAGGATTTAGAAGTGGCTGATGTCATTCTAAACATCAAGTTGTTGAGAGACGATGATGGTGGGATTACTTTGCTTCAATCTCACTATGTGGAAAAGATCTTGAGTCGCTTTGGCTATACTGACTGCAAGCCCTCTCCAACACCATATGATGCGAGTGTGTTACTTCGAAAGAATCGAAGAATTGCCAGAGATCAATTGAAATATTCTCAGATTATTGGCTCGCTTATGTACTTAGCAAGTGCTACAAGACCTGACATCTCTTTTGCTGTTAGCAAACTGAGTCGGTTTGTCTCAAAACCAGGAGATGTGCATTGGAAAGCTCTAGAGAGAGTTTTGCGTTATTTGAAAGGCACTGCAAATTATGGAATTCACTACACCGGGCATCCAAAGGTGCTTGAAGGGTACAGTGACTCGAACTGGATCTCAGATGCCGATGAGATAAAGGCCACGAGCGGTTATGTATTCACTCATGGAGGTGGCACTGTTTCTTGGAAGTCTTGCAAGCAGACCATCTTAACGAGGTCAACAATGGAAGCAGAACTCACAGCACTAGATACAGCTACGGTTGAAGCAGATTGGCTTCGCCGGCTCTTGAATGACTTGCCGGTTGTTGAGAAACCTGTACCGGGTGTCCTTATGAACTGCGACAATCAAACTGTGATCACGAAAGTGAGCAGCTCAAAGGATAACATGAAGTCATCAAGACACGTTCAGAGAAGGTTAAAGTCTGTTAGGAAAATGAAAAACTCCGGAGTTATTGCATTGGATTATATCCAAACGTCTAAAAATCTGGCAGATCCTTTTACTAAGGGTCTATCACGTAATGTGATAGATAATGCATCGAGGGAGATGGGTATGAGACCCACAATATGAGTTGTTCACAGTGGTAACCTATTCTTTGTGATCGGAGATCCCGTGAATTAGATGTGGAAGACAAGCTGTTGGTCAACTGATAGGAGAGTATCCTTACTATTCACAATACCACTCCATGAAGATGCAATACTCTCCTAATCTGCATGGCAGGTTGATGTATATCTTAATGTGTTTTAAGTGGCTTATTTAAGCAGAGATGTTATCCTACAGAACATCTTTTGAAGAACACACCTATATGAGTCCGATTGTCAAACGTCGCAATCTATGAGAGTACGGTTCTCTCTAGTAAACTCATGAAAGGTCACGGAGTATGACACATAAGCTCCACCCGCGGGGAAGACCCACGGTAGCCACATATCGGTCAAGGCTTTATGTGAAGCTAGATTCGCAGAAAACTTGCAGTTCAAGGCCTAGTCCACTGTTCAAGTTGCTTACTAGTGTAGCATAGAGTTCTAGGTGGAAGTTCAACTTAACAGTCTCCACTGCAATACCGGTATATAAAACAGTGTTTTGGAACCAAAGGCAAATTTTTGTGTGCCTCTGGGATCTGGTGGGGGATTGCTGGAATTTAGTCTATTTTGGGCAGCCCAATAACTATTTCAGAAATTCCTAATAAATCCTAGAGGCCCACTTAGCCCATTTGTGCAAGGCAAGGGATACTACTAAAGTTTAGTCCCACATTGCTAGTTGAGTGGGAGTTGGACCTCCTTATAAGAGAGGTTCTTTCCCTACTTGTACGAGCATGGGAACAAGAGGGATATCCACATGCGCTCCTCCTCCGCCGCCCGCCTCGCCTCGCCACGCCACGCCTCGTCACGATGCGCCGCGGGTTGCGGGAATGGGCCGAGCCGATATCTAAATTTTTGCCACGCACTACGGGTATATGTAAGGTCACACGGAAGCTGAAAAGATTTTTGCGAAAGTGGAGTTTGAATGCGAACGGTGCAGCCCTTCGGCTACTGGCTGTCCGCTTCGCCTCCGTCTCTTCGTTTCGCCTCCCGTCGCTGCCCTCTTGCCTCCTTCTCTTGCGCCTATAAAAGGGAGGTCGCTCCTCCCAGAGAACCGCACCAGAATCTCTTCCTCCTCTCGCCACAAGTTCCTGAACACTGCACTGCTGCTACGATCTTCCCCATCCCGGCTTGCGGCGTGCACCGCAGGTCGGGACAGTAGGCCTCCGAAACCACACCTCTTTGAGTCCTGTACGGAAGAAGGGTGATAAGGTTTTTGGGGAGCGCTCTGCGTGACTACTGACTGACTCCTTCGTCAAGGACGCCCCGGACCCCGACGACGACTTCCCCGACGACGACTTCTTCCCCGACGTCGACAACCTCCTCGACGACATGGCTGGCAAGGACACCGACCCCAAGTCCAGTGCTACTGCTGCTGCTGTCCCGTATGTGTTCTTCTTTATGTTAGATGTCCTGCCACAGTTTCTCGTACTAGTACTTGCCCTACTTATGTTAGGTTCTACTTCATATATGCAACTAGTTCTACTGTCTGCTATAGATATGTTAGCCTACGGTTCATATATGCAGAAGCTATTTACCTTCTCTCTGTCAGAACGCATGACTTGTTTTTTCTCTACTATATTAGTCATGCTTTATCTACTATTTCTGTTAATAAAATCATTTGGTAAATTGCTCATATTTCCAACAAACTCTTCCAATTTCTTTCCATTAAACTGTACCGAGAACCTTACAGTTGTCACCAGGTTCATAATGATGCCAACCCATCTTGCGGAGAACCCCACCTTTAGCATGATAGCCTCCAAATATTGCCATTCGACTATGTCGTAGGACTTCATCATGTCTAGTTTTAGAGCACAAGATTGATGTTTTTTAGCTTTGTTCCTCTTCTTGAAGTGTAAGCATTCATAGGCAGTAATTATGTTGTCCGTGATTAGTCTCCCCGGTACAAAAGCTGATTGTTCTTTCGATATAATGTCGTGTAACACCACTTTGAGACAGTTGGATATCACCTTGGAAGCTATTTTATAGAGCACATTGCAGAGACTAATAGGTCAAAATTGTGATAGGAGGGTCGAGTTTTTTACCTTTGGGATCAGGACCAAGATAGTTTCATTTAGGCTCTCTACCGACTCCTTCCCTTCCACTATATTCAGGACGGCTTTGGTGATATCATCTCCACAAACCTCCCAATGGCACTGAAAGAAATGTGCTGGGAAACCGTCCGGGCCTGGTGACTTTGTTGGGAACATTTGAAACAGAGTTGTTTTAACCTCCCGAGGAGAGTACGTTGCATTTAGCATATCATTCATACCCTGGGTAACTTTGCATGGGACCGTGGAGATGACCTGGTCCATTTTTAGTACCCCTCTGACGTGTACAAATTTTGGTAGAACGAGTTTGTCATAGCTTCCATCTCCGATAAATTTTCTGTCAGTTGACAATCCTCCCCCTGTAACGCTTTTATCCGATTCTTCCTGCGCCGCCTACTAACTGTTAGATGAAAAAAGTAGGTGTTCTTATCCCCATGCATCAGCCATTCCAGCCTTGCCCGCTGACGCCATAAGATTTCTTCCCGGTGGTAGAGCTCAACAAGATTTTCTGCAATTTTTAATTCGGTATGTGAGGGCCCGGATCCTCCTTCAATTCTCCGCAGCTCCTGTAGCTGCCTCTGCAGCTGTGCTATATGCATGCGAACATTCCCAAACTGATTACGATCCCAAGTGGATAGATCCTCTGCCACTTGCGACATCTTTTGTCGGACTGTCTCCGCTGACGCGGTCGGGTTCTGCTGGTGTGGAGCAGCACAGCCCGCTCCAATCACTTCTGCATGGCGTGGGTCCTGTTCCCAACAGAGTTTGTATTTAAAACGCTTCGGTCCCCGTGCACATGCATGCACGTCGTCTAGCTTCAGCAATATGGGAATATGATCAGAACTTGCAGCGCTTTTATGCTCCAGAATAGCGGACGGATACGCCATCGACGACGCAGGTTTGCGACGCATCTGTCCAGTCGAACACGCGTATAGGTTCCCCCGGTTACTTTCCTCTCAAAATCCCAACCGATGCCGGAGTAGCCAATATCTGACAAACCACAAGTATCCAGGGCGTCCCGAAAGGCGTCCATTTGTGCTTGGCTCCTCTGTCCTACTCCGTCGTGCTCATGGGCATGGAGTACTTCATTGAAATCGCCCATAACGACCCAAGGGAGATCATTAGAGCCAACTATACCACGCAACATGTTCCATGTTTTGTACCTTTCATTCACCTGGGCTTCTCCATAGAAAAATGTAATTCTTGTTCTAACATCAGTCAGATCATCAACGACAACATTAATATGGTACTCAGAATAACCCTGAATCTCGAGCTTTATTTCATCATTCCAGAAAATACCTAGTCCTCCACTTCTATCAGAACTATTAACAGCGAAGCCTTTATTGAAACCTAAAGTACCTGCTAAATTCTCTACTCTAGAGCCCTCTATCTGAGTTTCAACAATGCATACAATAGAGGGGACAAGTTGCCTCGTGAGATCACGAAGCTCATGAACTGTCGCGGGTTTGCCAGCCCCGTGACAGTTCCAGCACAACAGACTCATTGCGCTAGGCGCGACCCCCTGGGAGGTCCGCCATATGCGCATCATTGGTTTTGGAGGGAACTAGGGTTTTCACCGGGGCTTTATCCGAAGCCGATGAGAGTGCCTTTGCTCTTTTTTGCTTCCTGCTTCGATGAAGGGCTCAAGGGAGAATCTAATGGAGGCAGCAGCATAGTCTTGTTTGCACTAGGGTTCGATGTAGTAGCCCCAAGAGTTTTTGGGTCGGCCTCAGCTGTTGCTCCCCTCTTCCTGATGTTGTCTACCTCCTCCATAGCGACATACCCCTCTTGAAGATCATTGGTATCCTGGTGGGATTGGTGTTGTGCAGCGCCACGGCCGCGCCCTCTTCCTGACCTGCCTCTGCCACGACCTCCTCTTGACCCAGATCCTTCGCCTAGCCCCCTTCCCGGGCCTCTGAACCATGTTGCTCGAAGATCTTTGAAAACCAATGCTTTGGGTGGATGGACCCCATCGCCGTACTCCTTAAAAGAGTGCCCCAAAAAACCACAAACCGAGCACCAATCAGGCAGCCTTTCATACTTCACCTTGAAAATAACTCTCTACATAGTATCGTTACGTTTAATCACAAGGGACACAACATTCTTGAGCACTTTTGTAACGTCAATCCTCACCCGAACCCGGGCAAAGTTTCCTTCAAAGTCAGGCGATTTCGGCTCAGCAAAGATGAACTCGCCTACGGTGGATGACAAAGCTTTGATCTTGGGGGAGTAGCCATCGGGTATGTCATGGATCTGGATCCATATCTCTAACTTGTTAAGCTCTATCAATGAAGGCTTTGTGAATCCATCGTAATGAGACAGAACTACTGGTTTTCCTTTAAAGTTCCAAGGCCCATCTTCCATGACCTGTTCCTAGTCTCCTAAGCACGAAAATTGCAGCGTATACATGTTTTCTTCAAGTGGGCGGATCTTAACCTCTTGTGCCAGATCCCATGCCACCCTCATACTCCTGAAAAATCAGTATTGAGAATATGGTTTATCAGTGTGCACCCTTGCAATTACCATCCAACGGGTCGCCTCCTTGGGCAACTCCTCCTCTTCGACGACTACATCCTGCAAGTCATCTTCCCTCAGTCCAAGTTCTTCCACCATTGCTTCAAGATCAGAGGTTGCCGATCCCGATGACGATGCCTTATTAGCCATTGTTTCACTAGCCCAAGGTTTTGCAATCCGCGGGCGGTAGTAACCCAAATCCTACCCTCCTCCCACACCCGCCCGAGCCCTCCGGCTCTGGCGATCACCTGTTGGGAAGGGGAAGCAGGGGAGATCAGATCTCTACGGTGGGACTCGTCGCCGCCGCCGAGAGGAGAGAAACCCTAGCGAGAGGGGCCTAGTCGCAGTTTAGCTGCACACGGGACATGCAAATGGATGTCTCAAGTAGTACGACTTTTATGATGGGCTTGCAGATGGATGGGCCTCTAGAGTTTTATTCTTCTCATTTGATTAACCATGAATTTAGAACCTCAAATGTTGAGGCTCACACACTTGCAAAGCTTTATCTCTGGGTATTGGCCTTCGTATTTGATTAGGTCAACCCGGAAATCTTGATTTCGTCTCTGTAATCTTGTGACGGTTGAATAAAGCTTTGTGGGTTTTTCTAAAAGAATCAAAACGACTCAAAAATATTAATAAAATTGACTCAAAAAATATATTAATCATCAAATAATATTTACATCGTCTACGAGTTCTGTCGGGGATATACCCCGCGGTATGATCCGGACAGAGTTATAACCCAGTTGGGACTTGGTAAACTGGCTGACAGTTAAGACAGACAGTTAACCCAGACGGTAAACCGGCAAGTTGATAACCCGGCAGGATTTAAGTCAGACGGTAAACCGACAGGAGTTAAGTCAGATGATAACTCAGCAGACAATCATAAACCATCAGACAATCATAAACCAGCAGACCATCATAAACCGGCAGACAGTGACAACTGGGTTGCCAGGGGTTATGAAGCCCGAGACGTTATGAAGCCCAAGATGTTAAGAAGTCCATGAAGAGACGTCATAATAGTTAAGTCTTAAGTCCGAGTTGGACTCTACATGTAAGCTGCCCCTTCAACTTATATAAGGAGGGGCAGGGCTCTCCAAAGAGGGAAAAGTAAGAAGAGACAATCTTAAGGGTTAGGGTTAACTGGGAGAGCCGGTTTACGACGACTTCCTCATGATCATAATGAGATCTAGCCACAAAAAACATGTAGGGCTATTACCAGATGATGTTTCCCGGGGCCCGAAGCTGTCTAAATCCTTGTTTTGTGTTGCGTCTCTCGATTCCGCTCAACCCCTCTCAAGCTACCACATAGATGTGTTGGCCTCACGACTAAGTCGTCACACTAGGACATCTGCCGTGATATTTCCACGACAGTTGGCGCCCACCGTGGGGCCACTCACACGGTGATGTTGAGTTTTTGAAGGGAGCTCGTCAGGGATTGAGAAGCTCGCAATTGATATGATGAGAAGAGTTGGCACGGAACGATCGCGGAGGAAAACCCGCCGCCAGACAACTTTGGGTAGAGTTGGGTTGGAGCGTTCTGTAAACCGCCGTCAACGTGTCCTGGTAAGCCATCAATCCGATATGAGAAAACTAGGGTTGGAGCGTTCTGTAAACCGCCGTCAACGTGTCCTGACGTTATCAAGGCCGACATGTATTTCTTCTGCTGATTCAACTCGTACACGGCGGCAGAGGTCGGCTTCCAACTCGGTTTCCCATAGAATCAAACTGTCAGGATTACCTGCGTTGTGTCTTGGTCAGTTGTCAAATCACCGGGACAGTCAAATTATACTACGGTGCACTGTTTTGCTGATTCAAGACCCCGAAGAGTCAACTCATAAACTGGAGGGGCTACGACACTTTAGCTCATGTGCACGTCAGTGTACTTTCTGGTCGATGGAAAATCAAGCTAGCACGCCACAACAGATCCCCGGGTACCGAGCTCGAATTCGCCCTATAGTGAGTCGTATTACAATTCACTGGCCGTCGTTTTACAAAACAGCGAACCTACAGCACGGAAGTAAGAATCAGTAGCGGTAGGATCCGTCGCAGCAGCAGTGCGTTCCTGAGAGCCTCCCTTATTCGCTTCTAAACCGATAGCTACTGATTTGCTGATTCCAAGCGCCACATCGAGCGCCGCATCAACTGCAGCAGGGGTCTCACCAGACTCTTCCTTCACCGGCCTGCATCAACTCGTCGAGGCCGTGACCCGCCGGCACCCCTCTTAAACCGCCGATGCTCTCTGTTTTCTGCTGTGTCCGTGCCAAGATGACGTCGTGTGTCGCCGGTCTCTGTCTGGTCAGTCTGCCTCAGCCGCAACAGCGTAGAGTCACCCTGTCGCTGGACATCCTCCCTCCACTACAAGAAATATGTCAAGTTGTGACCTTGACTATTGATCACTGAATTGTCATTATTTTCCATTTGTGACCTTTTTATGACCAAAAACAGATGGTCAAAAGCTGGTGGTCGTAAACTGAAATTAACGACCTTCTCTGTGAGAATGTCGTAGATATTTACGACCAAAATATGCCTACTGTTTTGTTTTGGTCACTAGCAGCCTCCCCAAGCCATGTAGGATTCCAGCGTGGCAAGCTGACATGGATAAGAATCAGCCCGGTCCGATTAGATGTCTATATGGGCCAAGCCCATTAATTCAGCCTATTTTTTATCCTTTCATTTTTTGTCAGCTACATGGGCCAAGCCCAACAGTCATTTATTTTTTTGGGCCAGTCTTTTACAGTTTAGTTTTTTTGGGCCTCAATGTTTTTCCAGCCCACTTGTCAGTTTTTTTATTTCTTATTCATTTTAAAGTAGGTTGGCAGGATCACTCTTTCTGTAACACACGTTAGTTCTATATTTGTGCATAATATTTGATTCAAAAAGAGCCGATAAGGCATAATATTTCATACAACAGCCAAGCAAAGAAATTACAATGATACAGATATACAGATAACTAGTCCAGTGAGCTAAAACGCATTGCTGGTTACAGTACAAATCTGGTTTTCAGGTAAAATACAAATCTGGTAACAATGAGATAATAGTACAAATCGCCTTTATGATGATTATATTGATAAGAGTGGATTTGGAGAGGTCATGACTTTATTTTGTGATGAATCCACTATTTCGGAAGAGGTTCCAATTGATTATGAGAACAAAGTTGCTATCTATGATGATTATTGTGATGACTTGTATGCTATAAAGAATAATGATATCCATGAAACTTGTCATCATGATTTTAGTTTTCAATTGGATTATGCCTCACATGATAATTATTTTGTTGAGTTTGCTCCCACTATTATTCATGAGAAGAATTTTGCTTGTGTGGAGAGTAATAAAATTTATATGCTTGTAGATCATGAAAAGAATGCTTTATGTGATAGTTATATTGTTGAATTCATTCATGATGCTACTGAAAATTATTATGAGGGAGGAATATATGCTTGTAGGAATTGCAATAATATCAAGTTTCCTCTCTATGTGCTTAAAATTTTGAAGTTATGCTTGTTTTGCCTTCCTATGCTAGTTGATCTGTTCCCGTTCTGGGAACGGGGGTCCCCCAGACTTGCCTGCCTGCGGCCTGCGGCGTGGCTCAAGCGGGGCCCAGCGCGGCCCATCTTCATCAGCTCAAGCTCAAAGACCCTCGCGAGGGGCCAAGCCTCGCGGGGCGGACGACAGGAAGCTTCCTCAGAGGCAGCCTCATCAGGCAGGCTCGCGAGGAGGCGGAGAGATCAAGGCAGGGGTACCTCGCGAGGAACCCGTGACGCAAGCCATGACGATCGAGACCAGGCGGGCGCCGGCCTGCGCAGTGTCCTTGTTTCCCCTTTGGTGCAAAGGGGGCAAGCACAGGCCAAGGCATCAGGCAAAGGTTACCATTCCGGTGCAACGAGACCAAGACCAGCAGAGCGGCAGGACGGAGGTCACCGTGGAGCCCAAGACGGCGTCATCACCAGTGCTTTTGGCAGCCGAAGACCACCTTTGGTCAGGATAACTTGTACTAGATGTTCCCCTTCAAAATGGCCAATTGTTGGCGCCCTTCCCGCTCAATTATTCAGGGAGAGGCACAGGGCCTCTATACAACTAGAGTTAGCACGCCACAGAGTCAGAGACAGCTAGAAAACCTCGAGAACAGCCCGAGACAACGTCGTCATTCAACGCTGGAAAAATACTTACGCTAGAAAACACCAGCAGATTCGTGAAGATGGAGATGTGAGAGAGGCCGACTGAACCATCACTGCAGCAGTGCATCGCCATAAACATATAACTAGTCCAGTGAGCTAAAAACACAGCCGTCCAAAAGAGACACCTCTCGCTGGAGCTGTTCTTCCGCGTTTACTATCCATCATCAGCATCCCAGAAGGCAATCCACCACACCACACACTAGAGTAGGAGTATTACACCACAACGGTGCCCGAAAAAAGACTCGGAGTATAAGACATATTCGCCTTGGTCGCTTTCTGTGTTTTGCATTCAATCTCTATTTTTCAAGCGAAGCTCGCTCCTAGAGCGTCTTCAGATCCTTTTGTAGGATATTCGTAGGGGGGATATTCTTCCGCATGCCCACTCCCAGCGTTTCGAACCTCAAGGATTCGGTGCCCCCCGGCGAACCTGTCTAAACACCGACAAATCCTGCCTCGCACACCAGCGTAGCGGCAGTTGCGCCCGATATCCTTCGCTATCCGGACAGCCCTTCGAACTTCACATGCGATTCTTTCCATCGTGTCCATAGTGAGCCTGCTGAGCGAGCCACGTCGTCGTGCCTCGCGAGCATATGTGCAAAAGAACATGTGAAATTATAAAAGTTAGAAACCTAGCAGCCGAGGCCCCTCGCACCACTGGACCCTCGCAGTTCGCCCAACGGCGCCCCGTCCGGCCCGCGGCCGGGGCCCCCCCTCGTCAGTTCACCATTGCCCGCCGCCAACTCCGCCACCGGCCCGAGCCGAGGAACGAGCCCGAGTTAGCGCCTCTCCCAGCCCCCACCCCTCGCGCAGGCCGGCCGCGATGGCCAGCACCGCCACCACGTCGCTGACTCCTAGCCGGCTCGTACGTCCACCATGCCCGTCGTACCCATGCCGCTATGCACACACACTTCATAAAACTAGCTTTCTTGCCGACTCAAGAGCGGCGGACATCGATCCCCAGGACATATCCGCCAATCCGTGTCATGCACCGACCTCATACGAGGGAATCTTTTTGTAGCTTGAACTGCCCTATCACCGTGAGACCACCATCAGTGCGCGATCAGAAGCGGATCCCCGCTTGCCCATGCGCTTCATAACATTCTCCCTTCTCAATCATGGCGCGTCAAACCAGAGACCCAAGACTTAGTCTTACTTGCAGTTGCTCATAGGCTATACAGGGAGGGCCCGCACATCCGCCGCCTCCTCATGCACCTAAAGAAGGGTTATCCTCTGCAGCTCAAGGCCGTGCCCAGCTAGTGCAACCCAGCGGCCCTGAGAACACCTCCACGTCCACAACGGCCGAGCCTACGCAGCAAGAAGGGAGCTGCCAAAGAGATCCCACGTCCCCGAGCGATGGCGCTCGCTGCCACTGCTCACAGCCGGCGCGTGGTGACCCACAAGAAGCCAAACGGCTACACACAGCTAAACTCTGAAAGTTTTGTCGCCAGCTTCTGCAGGAGCCTCGCTTCACCCCCGGCCGGCACCCGTGGCGTCACTATGCCAGCGCAGAGTTCAAGCCCTGACCGCTCCCTCCCTGCTCACGATGCGCCACACGGGACCCCGCCCGATTCCCACAACTACCCAGCTAGTCTACGAGAGCTGCACAGGCCACACATCGTAAGCGCGAACGGAACGCAGAAAGCGTACATGCCCGAGAATTTGCGACATTCCCCCATGTGCGCTCGGAAGCCCGAGGAGGACGGCACCCAAAAGACCGCATTGAAGATACCCGGCGCGGGGGGGCCAAAGTGCGGACCCACACGCATCCTGGCTCCCTGAACTGGCTCCCGACACGATCGCTTTCCTGGAGCGAGATGCCACACCCCAAAAAAACCCCGGCTCTGCTCCGATCGCCTAAGGGTTCAACATCCCGTGCCAATATATCAAAATCTCGTCATGAGGCGCTCTTCTTGGAAAGCGCTCCGCCGAGCCAGAGCCACCCCTGAATTGTTAGGCTTCCCAATCAGCTGGCCATACAAAAAGTAATTAAAACTGTTAGGTGAGAGAGTATACATGTTACCAAGCAGCATGCATTACACAAACAACTTGATGAGGCTGTCAAATATTTATGTAAAAATACAGGCCAGTGTGGGCGTACTCATGCCCGCGACTGATTAAGCGCGATCAACGGATGGAGCATGCAAACACACCACAGCGTGATGATCAAATTCCCGCGATACCAACTTAACTAAATTCCTCAGCGTAAATGAATACTTGCTATGGTCCATATACACAGTACATCACAGTCCCCCTCTTCTCCACAACATAAGATACATTGAACGTTCGCACTTCTAATTACTCTCCCAAGGGTGCTGAAGAAGCCATCTCATCTCAGCCTTCTTCCGACGGCGTGGACTTGCCGACTGCCTTAGAAGCAAAAATGCAAATAAGCACCAGGGAAAATCACCGCACACGCAAATCCTAATATGAAGAACCTGGAAACATCCCGTCGTCGAGCCTGTTCAACTTGGGAGGTAACAAACCTCCAAGACCCGCCAAAAAATCACCACCGAAGGAAGGCGTAACAGTGCACAAACATACGGAATCACACACTCCCCGGCACGCATGCTAGAGAGGCATGTCATCACATTCCCTTTCAATCCCTACTAGACTATCTACCCGGCAGCCGACACCAGGCCATAGGACATAACATCACAACAGAAACAATAAAGAAGAGAATGTTCTACGTTCAAGACTATGCTACAGAAAAAACGCACAATACCTAAACAGGATTGCACAGGCGCAACTTAAGGACTGTGATCAAGCAGTGTAAGGGCAGTAGCTGCCTGTATACCTTGCAAACATGGCATAACGCTGAAACAAGCGAACAAACTTGTTAGAGTCCAAGCGCACCCATGCATCGTCCCTGTTACAGCCAATATACACAATTCTACATATGCTTCGCACAAGGGAAGTGCGAGTGCGCGTGGGGCGAAGTGCACTGCCACGAAAAAGGGCGGCACCACCGAACTTCTACTCGACTGTACCACGCACCTCCACACCGCACTACACCATACGCAATGTCAAGAGTCTTCAGTCTCCGTCGGCAGGTACCATCAAACCATCGAGTGATAGCCGGGAATCCGGCCGGACGACCACACACATGCGAGATGTTCGAGCATACAACGGAGAAAAGGTGCCTATGATGCGCATGGCCCAACACTCACTTGAGCGCGTAAGCCGAAGGAATGATCGCAACGTGGGTTGAGGGAATTAGATGCGACATTCTTCAAGACCGTGGCCCCTCGCCAGGATGCGTGAACCCGATCAATGAACCCTGCGCGAAACGGGCAGACCTGAATCGCACAGTATTTAGCTGTATGAAATTGTATTAAAAAGACCAGACACCGACCTATCCCCAGCGATTTAAGGTGAGTAGGCACTGTGCATGTCGCAGACCCAGACCTACCTTGAAAACGTTCGCGTTCAAAGACCTAAAACATCGCCAGTCATGCAACATCAGGTGCTCTCCCTCCTCTGCCACCAATACCACCATAGAGGAACGAAGCACCACACCACAGCTGATGCGCGGCCTAGGCTTCCAAGAGCCTGTTGCAATTCGCTTATTCGCGACGCGTAACGTGTGCACTGCTATCTGCCATTACAGACCTTACAATCACAAATGATAAGAGTCCGAGCGAGCGCCCAGATGGCAAAACGAAGTCGCTTAACAATCATGTGGCGCGCAATTATCTCGTGCGAGTAGCGAGTTAATAACTAAACCTTAACGCTGTTTAAAGATGGACTCAGCGGAGGAGGTGAGATGCATCATGGTAACGGAACACATCAGGATGACGCTTTCCCAGAGCTCTGTGAGAGGCCGAGGATACCCTCTAGTAGGGTGCTATACGCTGTGGCTTACATCATGCGCCTCATCAGCATTCGTAGTTCCGCTACAGATCAGCTCAACTTATGCCCCTGTGCCACGCCCGCGAGAGTCCTCTCAGACGTGCTTTGCACTCTCCGCGCTACGACACACTCCTCTCTATCCGTTAGTCATATTCGTGCTCAGTCAATTCCGTCACCGCGACCCTCATCAGATCGCCTGCTCGGGGCCGGACTCGTTGGCTCAATCGTTCCCTGGATTTCCCGTCGCCAGACGGCTTCGACAATCTTTCTAGAGTGCCGATATACACCAGCCCTCCTCAAAGTTCTTTCAGAGGAGAGCAGATGCGAAGATCCGCACCAAGCCTTTCTCAGAGGTCAACCGATGCTTCCATCCACTGTTTCGCAATGTGCAGGCTTCGCTTCCGCCGTCGCTTCGCTGATGCCTCGGCAACGCCGTATACAAACGACATGCCCCCACCGAGTCACCGACTTCGATGGTCGCTCACATTCCGCTGCTCCATTGGTCGAGAATGGCGGCACACGTAAGTACCAATTAAAAGCAACGCCGCACTGATTCCCTCTGCACCTCGTTGCGCCCTGCTACCCTAAGTCCTGAATGCTTGCTTCTCTACATCCAGCTTTGAGAGTCAGCTCTTACAGTTGTATTTACATGTTGACCAAGAATATTACTTCCGTTTTACTTCTGCATTTATCATTTGTGATTGCTAAGGTCTAATGCAGATACACTTCCATGATAGTACAACTGCATGTTTTGAACAATTTCAATTCTGCAAATTAAACGTCTCGTTTTAATCCATTCATCAAGCTGTGACTGCTTGTTCCATTCATATGGGAGAATGTGCTACTACCACGTTGATTAGGATGAGTGTACCATGCATGCTTTTCTTATTCAACATGATATGTGTCTATCATGGGTTGATGTACCAAATCAAGGTTGGGTTTGTCCGCCCACTTGAAGCATATATGTAGAATTGCTGTATAGGCTGTACAGGGACATGCATGGGGAAAATTTGTTCCTTGTTTCGAGTTAGATTGTCCATTTATGCATAGTACAAGTTCGCTTGTGCAATCCTGTTCTTAATTTATTTTCCTGAATGTCTTGAACTGTCGAACATTCTTCTTTAATTGTGTGATGTTATGTACTATGGTTCTCCTAACATGTTGTATGAGACCGGCAAGGTGGAATGGTTTGAATCAGCATGCTTCCGTGTGGCCCAGTGTTTATTATGTTATGTGCTTTTTAGCAGCGGCTTCTCTGGATCTGTTGGTGGGTCGATTTGTACCCAGTGGTCCATTATGGTGGTGATCTCTTTATTTTCCTCTTCCGAAGCCGATCTCTCAAGTCGACGAACAAGACCTGGCACCTCTGAATACCGCAGTTAATCAGTCCGAGAGCATAGGAATTCTGATCCAGTAGCACTATCTGGAACTTCCCGAGAATATCTCATGTGGAATTTGTTAAGTTGGTATCAAATACATTTGCTTGCATGCTCCATTATCATTTATACTTGAAACCTGGCCGCTCATTTAAAAAATCACCTCATCAAGGAGGCACTACGCTCCGGATTCGCGCCCGATCAGGGAGCGCCGCCCTCTCACGCATAGGAAGGCGCGCCCGGCGCCCTCCTCAGGCAGGGCTCGGGGGCTCTCTCTTGGAGAGCCGCACCGACCTTGCCAAGGTCGCGGGGAGGCGCTCGGGCACCACTTGGAGGGGTGCTTTCAAGCACGCTTCCCTCAGAAGGTACAAGTCAAAGGAGACAAAACCCTCAGGAGTTCATCGCAAGGAACACCCAAGAGCTACAAGAGTCCAGAGTCATGCGCGGCAGCCGCCGCTTACCTGCCGTGGCCCCACATCCAGGCGAGGATGGAGGACTGCGTCTGCGTCGACGTACCAGGGCTCAACCGAGCTGCGTCCCAGGAGCGCCTATGGCCTTCGGCCGTAGGGCGCTGCGAAGGGCGCTCGTGGGACCACCCCCAGCTACGTTCGCATGCCCTTCGGCCTGCCGAGCGCGGTCGCCGCACATCAGCGCCTGTTGAGGAGCATTCTGGAGGCTCAGGAGGTCAGGCATCGCGCGGTCCTGGCGGAGGTGGCGATGTCCCCGAAGACCTGCACGTGCCACCAGAGCCTCCCGAGGCCCCTGGGCCTGGGGGCTCATGAGGGCCGACGTCTTCACCGCACATCGCTCACTTCCTCAGCATCACTTCATCTTCAACAGCACCAAAAAAAAAAAAAAAAAAAAAAAAAAAAAAAAATCTTCAACACACCAGGTGACATCTTTCAGAGTTCTACTTTAGTAGCTGGGAGCGCCCACAGGGCTGCACCATTCCCAGGCCGCCTGGGTCCGTCCCCGCGGCATGTATCCATTTTGGTTATGCTCTTTACTTACCCGTTGGGGCGCCCCTCGGGCTGCATCATCCCCACACCGCTCGGGCCCGACCCAGCGTGCTTTTCCAGCGTTTACCCTAGGATGAAGTGTTCTACTTCTGATTCCTAACAATTATCACCTACTGCTTGTCGTCGATGCAGGCCTGATTTGGAGTGTCCTTACCAATCAGATCCGAGCCTATTTTTTTTTCTCCCTTTAAACGCGCTACTTTTTGATATCAGTTTCTCGCTCCTTAGCTGTCTAAGAAACAAGACGCTGTACCTATTATTCTACTGCACCCAGCTTTGTCCTCACCTCTCCCCCGGGTATTCCCTATCTCATCGTCTTTGGCTCTTCCAGCAATTGTCTTCTTTGTATTCACACTGACCTATAAACACTTGACGTCATATGTCCCTGTCCCTGTTAGACTAGTCTTGGCCTCTGAGCACACCACATTTGCTGTAGCTTGTATATGCCATATTCACTGTTGTGTATAACTTGCACTGTGCTGGTACTTATCATTTGCAAAATATATCTCTGTTTTCGCTATTATGAGAATGTCATATGCATGTTTCCAGTTAAATCTAAAGTTTTGCAGCAATTTTTCATCGTTATGAGAATTTTATATTCAGGGATTCACTTGATTATGTTTCTAAATTTTCATAATTTATTATTTGCAGATGATGGCCTTCAGTCTTCAGAAGTTGGTGCTCTGGGAAGAAGAATCCTGAAGAAAACCCACACCCAGCAATGCGTTTTAGATCACTGGACTAGTTATCTGTTTATCTAGTTGTATTTTAGCTAAATACCAGATTTGTACTATTATCTCACTGTTACCAGATTTGTATTTTACCTAAAAACCAGATTTGTACTGTTACCAGCAATGCGTTTTAGCTCACTGGATTAGTTATCTGTACATTTGTATCATTGTTATTTGTTTGCTTGGCTTGTTGTATGAAATATTATGCCTTATTGGCTCTTTTTGAATCAAATATTATGCACAAATATAGAACTAACGTCTGGTACAGAAAGAGTGGCAGTCCATGGCGACCTACTTAAAATGAGATAAGAAATAACAAGAAAACTGACACCGTGGGCTGGAGCAAAACATTGAGGCCCCAAAAAAATGTATAACTGTGAAGAAGACCTGGCCAAAAGAATACAATGGTCACTGTTGGGCTGGCCATGTAGCTGACAAAAATGAAGGATAATAAAATAGCTGAATTTAATGGGGCTTGGCCCATATAGACATTCTTAATCGGACCGGGCTGATCTTATTCCATGTCAGCTGTGCCACGCTGACATCCTACATGGCGGTGTGAGGCTGGCGCACCAACAAAACCGCGAACCTGAGAAACGTAGGCATATTTTGTCTCAAGAATATCTACGACATTCATTTTCCCACAGAGCAATCTGGTCGTTAATTTCAGTTTACCCACAGCGGTCTAACAATTGCCCCATCTTGGTTCTTGCGTCATAAAAAATCACAAATCTGAAAATAATGCACCACTTCAACCAAGTGTTATGCATCTAGTCGAAGGTCACAACCTCCGAGAAAGTATTCCTTTAGTGGAAGGAGAGATGCCTCACCGACAGCGGCAAGTTGGACTCTCAGCCTGCCCTCGAGGGCGTAGGGCCTCTGTGAGTCCCGCAGCCTGGTGCCTTGCCGGCTCTACGGCAGATCTGAAGGCCCAGACAAGTAGCCCCCCGAGACACACACCCCCTACGACGTCTTCATTTGGCACGGACACAGCAGAAAACAGAGAGCATCGGCGTTTTAAGAGGGCCCTGATCCGCCTTGCGTCACGCCTCACCGGGAGTTGAATGCGGCCGTGAAGAACGCGAGCCATTCGTGCCTGAACACGCTATGGCGGGCGCCCAGTTAGCACGCCCCTCTCTGGGGCTTGCCTCGCCGCTCGATGTGCCGCCTCGGAGAAGGGGAGCCGCCTCTCGCGCAAACGCATCAAATACGCCTATCGTTAGAAGCGCTGAATAAGGGAGGCTCTCAGGACGCCACTGCCTGGCCACCATGCTCCGCGTTGCACGACTTGCCTACTAATATCTTACTTCCTGTGCATGCTAGCTCGCTGTTAGCTAGAACGCCGAGAGGATGTCAACTACGTAAGCCTGAGTCAGCGCACGGAGCTGCGGAGCATCGCTACCGACGGTGGCCTGCCTTAATTCTGTGTGGCGTGCTAGCTTGATTCATCGCACCGTCCAGCAAGTACAGCACGTGCACCATTGACTAAAGTGTCGAGCCCTCCAGTGTCTAGTGAGTTGACTATCTTCAGAGAGCAAGGTCTGTGTAGAGACTCAGCGCAGGAACAGTGCACGTCCCAGTATAAATATCTGGGCACTGTCCCCGCGTAATCTGCAACACACTTGCAGAGCCAAAGAGCACAACGCCCAGAGTTAAGATCTCCCACGTTTGATCTATGGAGATATACCGATGGGAAGCCGACCTCTGCCGCGTGTACAGTTGAATTCAGCAGAAAATACATGTCGGCCTTAATACGTCAGGACACGTTGACGGCGGTTTACAGAGACCGCCTCCAACCCTAGTCATTTCTGCATATCCCCGGATTGACGGGCTCTTACCCCCACTCACCGGTTGGACGCGGTTACAGAACGCTCCCAACCCAACTCTGACCCAAATGTTGTCTGGCGCGGGTTTTCCTCCGCGATCGTTCCGAGCGCCATACTCTCTTCTCATCATATCAATTCAGCCGTCTCCATCCCTGACGGCTCCCTTCCCAAAAATCACAGCAGATCACCGGCTGGACACGCGGGGCTGCACGCCGGCGCTTCGCTATGCAGTGCTATTGCCGAGTGCCAACGCCACCCCAGCCACGTCCCCATTGGAACTGCTCCGGGGAATATCACCCTGCTACGGATTGTCCTAGTGCGCTTGGACGCAGTCATGTGCCACTCCCAAGCGGGAAGGCCCACAAAGGAGCACTTCTAATGTCGGGAACTCCGGCTTGAGAGTGGGTTGAGGCTTAGCCGGTCTAACATCCAGCCGAAACTCGCAACACGCAAGACAAAGGTTTAGACAGCTTTGGGCCCCGGGATAACATCATCCGTAACAACCCTACATGTTGTTTGAGGCTATGTCTCATTATGATCATGAGGAAGTCGTCGTAAACCGGCTCTCCCAGTTAACCCTAACCCTTCAGATTGTTTCTCCTTGTCCCTCTTTGGGGAGCCCTGCCCCTCCTTATATAAGTTGAAGGGGCGGTTACATGTAGAGTCCAACTCGGACTTAAGACTTAACTATTATGACTTCTCATGGGCTTCTTAACATCTTGGGCTTCATAACGTCTCGGGCTTCATAACCCCTGGCAACCCAGTTATCACTGTCTTCCGGGTTATGACTGGTGCCGGTTTATGATGGTCTGCGGTTTATGATTGTCTGCTGAGTTATCATCTGACTTAACTCCTATCCTGGGGTATTATCTGGTTTACCGTCTTTAAACCTGTGCCGGTTTAACTCTGGGTTAACTGCCGTTTACCGTCTGCGGTTAACTGGTACTGTCGTTACACTGCCGATCAGCCGCCGTTTACCCAAGTCCCAAGCTGGTCTTAACTCTGTCCCGGATCATACCCGCGCGTATATCCTCTGACAGAAATCGTAGACGTAATATTATTTGATGATTAATATATTTTTGAGTCAATTTTTATTATAATTTTTGAGTTCAGTTTGATTCTTTTAGAAAAAACCCACAAAGCTTTATTCAACCGTCACAAGTTACAGAGACTATCAAGATTTCCGGGTTGACCTAATCAATATACGAAGCAAGTGACCCAGAATAAAAGCTTTGCAAGTGTGTGAGCCTCAACATTTGAGGTTCTTAAAATTCAGGTATAATCAAATGAGAACGAATATACCAACTCTAGTCCAGAGCGTCCCCCATCCCTCTGGCCTCACACCCCCATCATAAAAAGTCCGGTTCACTACTTGAGCACCATCCCTAATCGTGCTCATCTCCTGTCTGCACTAAACTGCCGACTAGTTCGCGCGCCTGCGCTCAGGTGTCATCTCCTTCTCTGGCACAGGCGGCGACGAGTCCACCGTAGAGAACTGAGCTGATCTCCCCCATGCGCGTTCCCCCTTGACTCCACCAACAGCTGTGTGATCGCCAGCAGCCGGAGGCCTCGTGAAGCTTGCACCACGCTAGCGCGCCCCAGCGTCACTTAATGTGGTGGGAGAGTCCGCGTAGGATTTGGGATCGTTACTACCCTCGCGGATTCGCAAAACCTTGGGCTGTGAAACAATGGCTAATAAGGCCATCGTCATGCGGGATCGGCACCTCTGATCCTTGAAGCTAATACGGTGGAAGAACTTGCAACTGAGGAGGAAGATGACTATGCAGATGATGTACGTCGTCGAGAGAGAGCGCAGTTGCGCCCAAGGAGGCGACCCGTTGGATGGTAATTGCAAAGGGTGCACACTGATAAACCATATCTCAATACTCGATTTTTCAGGAGTATGAGGGTGGCAGGACTGCACAAGAGGTTACCACCGCCCCCACTTGCGAACGACGAATCTAGCATGAGCTATCACGCTGACAATTTTCGTGCTTTAGGAGACTAGGAACAGGTCATGAAGATGGGCCTTGGAACTTTAAGAAAACAGTAGTATCTGTCTCAATTACGATGGATTCACAAAGACCTTCATTGATAGGAGCTTGAACAAAGTTAGAGATATGGATCCAGATCCATAAGAATGCAATTACCGTCTGGCGGCTACTCCATCTACCAAGATCAAGCTTTTCAAATCCACCGTAGCGAGTTCATCTTTTGCATGTACCGCGAAACACGTAGATGCTTCCATGAACGTGCGAAACTCATTGCCCAGTTCGGGTGAGGATTGACGTTACAAAAGTGCTCCTGAAAAGAAGTGTTCGTGACTCTCTGATGTCCATTAAACGTAACTGCAGCATACTATGAAGTAAGAGTTATTTTTCAAACAGGTGAAAGTATGAAAGGCTGCCTGATTGTTGGTGCTCGGTAGTGTGGTTTTTGGGGACGAACTCTTTTAAGGAGTACGGCTGAGGTCCATCCACCCAAAGCATTGGTTTTCAAAGATCTTCGAAGCAACATGGTTCAGAGGCCCGGAAAGGGGGCTAGCGAAGGATCTGGTCAAGAGGAGTCGTGAGAGCAGGTCAGAAGAGGGCGCCGGCCGATGGCGCCTGCACAACCACCAATAGTACCACCACCAGGAGTACCCAATGCATCTTCAAGAAGGGGTTATGTCCGGCTATGGGGAGGTAGCGAGACGCTCCAGGAAGAGGAGCAACATGACCTTCTGAGGGACGGCCGACCCAAAAACACTCTTCGCGGCCGGCTCTCACTACATCGAACCCTAGAGCAAACAGACTATTCTGCCTCCATTAGATTCTCCCTGGGAGCTCCCGCTTCATCGAAGCAGGAAGCAAAACAAAAGAGCAAAAGGCACTCTCATCGGCTTCCGCCATAAAGCCCCGGTGGATACAAGCGCCATCCCTGCCGCAAACCAATTGATGCGCATATGGCGGACCTCCCAGCCGGCAGGACAGCTGGTCGGGGAGCGTGAACCTTTTAGCGCCAATGAGTCTGCGCTCTGTGCTGAGGCAAACTAGTCACCTGGGGTGGCAAACCCGCTGACCGTTCTCTATGAGGGCTTCGTCCGATCTCACGCATAACGAGGCAAACTTGTCCCCTCTATGTATGCCCATTGTTGAAACTCAGATAGGAGGCTCTAGCGAGTCAGAGACAACCAGCTTAGCCAGTCTTTAGGTTTCAATAAAGGCTTCGCTGTTAATAGTTCTATAGAGTGGGAGGCACGTCGTATTTTCTGGAATGATAGAAATAAAGCTCGAGATTCAGGTATCTGCGATACCAGATTAATGTTGTCGTTGATGATCTGACTGATGTGGCCTAGCGAACAAGAAATTACCATTTTGCTTGGAAGCAAAGGCCACAGGGTGAATGAAATGGTACCAAAACATGGAACATGTTGCGTGTCTTATAGTCTGGCACTTCTCAGAGTGGACTCGTCCCCCTGGGGTCTCCGTTATGCATCTGTGCGGTCCCAGCAGGCGTATGTTCCATAGAAGAGTCGACATCTCTGAGTGCCCCATGAGCACGACGGTAGAGGTAGGACAGAGGCCAAGACACAAATGGACGCCTGTCGGGACGCGCACTGGATATTTGGTTTGTTCAGATATTGCTTACTCTGCGCAGCTATCTGCGTTGACGATTGAATGAGGAAGAGTAACCGGTAGGCGGACCAGACACGCAATATACGTTGTATCGACTGCGACAAGAGTCGCGCGCCAGAAGACAGGTGCACGCGCGCTGGCTCTTTGACAGTTACGGCGGCCAGGCTGTCTGCGACGTCCTCAAAGCCGTCCCCAAACCTATGTCGGCATCACGCAGGCGTAAGGTGGCCGACAGTCCGCTATTCCTTGTAGCATGACGCGCTGCAAGTTCTGAGTGCGCTATTCCCTATTGCAACTGCTAGCGACGCACACCCGTGACATCGCCAGCTGAGCACGGGACCGACAGCGTTTTAAATAAACGCAACAACTCTGTCTCGCAACGCAGGACCCACGCCATGCAGAATGTGGCATTGGAGCGGTCTCGACTGCTCCACACCAGCAGAACTACCGACCGCAAACCGTTCCAGCGAGACATGTCCGATCAAACCATGACTATGTCGCAGAAGTGGCAGGGATCTATCCACTTTTGGGCTCGTTCATCAGTTCTCTAGCAATGTTCGCACCTGCAATTGCGGTATAGTGAGCACCAGCATGCAGAGGGCAGCCTACAGGAGCTGCGGCGAGAATTGAAGGAGGATCCGGGCCCTCACATACCAATTAAACACATGCAGAAAATTCTTGGGTTCGCATCTCTACATCGAGGAAGACACTCCTTTTGCTATGCGCTCTGGCGTTCCAGCGTCGGTCGGCCATAGCCTGGACCGATCGCGGTGATTGCATGGGATAAGAACACCTACTTTTTTTACTACGCGATCTAACATAGTAGGCGGCGCCCGCTAGGAAGAAGCGAAAAGCGTTTATATCACGCGAGGAGCAGTTTCTCACCACCCTGACGAGAACAATTTCTCGGAGATGGAAAGCTATGACAAACTCGCTTCTACCCAAAATGTACACGTTCAGAGCGGGTACTAAAAATGGACCAGGTCATCTCCACGGTCCCATGCAAAGTTACCCAGGGTTATTTGAATGATATGCTGAACTGCAACGTACTCTCCTCGGGTTGAGGCGCGTTAAAACAACTCTGTTTGTCCGGTACAAATCAGATCTTTGTCTCGATTCTCTATCTCTTTCACCTATCTCTCTCTCTCTCTCTTTTTCTCTATATATTTCTCTCTCTCTTCAGTTTCTTTCGTGCCAGTTTGTGGAGATGATATCACAAAGCCGTCCTGAATATAGTGGAAGGAGCATGTAGGAGTCCGGTAAGAGCCTAAACGAAAACTATCTTGGTCCTGATCCCAAAGGTACAACTCACAAACTCGACAGTCCATCCTTATCCACTAATTTTTGCACTCCTCTATTAGTCTCTGCAATGTCTCCTATAAAATAGCTTCCAAGTACTCATCCAACGTCTCAAAGTGGGGTCGATGACACGACATTCTAGTATCGACTGCCACCTCCTTGGCGGAGCTCGAAGAAACAATTCAGCTTTGTTACCCGGCGACTGAATCACGCGACCAAGAGCATTACATTCACTCCTCTGCAATGAGCTGCTTACACCTTCAAGAAGAGGGAACAAAAGCAAAACATCAATCGTTGTGACTCTAAAACTAGACATGATGAAGTCCTACACATAGGTCGAAATGGCATATTTGGAGGCCTATCATGCTAAAGTGGTGTTCTCCCGCAGTGAGATTGTTGGCCATCATTCATGAACCCGCGTCACAAGCATATATGAAGTTCTCTGTACAGTTATGGAAGGAATTGGAGATATTGTTGGAAATATGAGCAATTTACCAAATGATTTTATTAACAGAAATAGTAGATAAAGCATGACTAATATAGTAGAGATAAAACAAGTCATGCGTTCTGACAGAGAGAAGGTAAATAGCTTCTGCATATATGAACCGTAGGCTAACATATCTATAGCAGACAGTAGAACTAGTTGCATATATGAAGTAGAACCTAACATAAGTAGGGCAAGTACTAGTACGAGAAACTGTGGCAGGACATCTAACAGAAAGAAGAACACATACGGGACAGCAGCAGCAGTAGCACTGGACTTGGGGTCGGTGTCCTCGCCAGCCATGTCGTCGAGGAGGTTGTCGACATTGGGGAAGAAGTCGTCGTCGGGGAAGTCGTCGTCGGAGTCCGGGGCGTCCGTGATGAAGGAGTCAGTCAGTAGTCGCGCAGAGCTCTCCCCCAAAACCTTATCACCCTTCTCCCGTACAGGACTCAAAGAGGTGTGGTTTCGGAGGCCTACTCTCCCGACCTGCGGTGCACGCCGCAAGCCGGGATGGGGAAGATCGTAGCAGCAGCGCAGTGTTCAGGAACTTGTGGCGAGAGGAGGAAGAGATTCTGGTGCGGTTCTCTGGGAGGAGCGACCTCCCTTTTATAGGCGCGAGAGAAGGAGGCGAGAGGGCAGTGACGGGAGGCGAAACGAAGAGACGGAGGCGAAGCGAACAGCCAGCAGCTGAAGGGCTGCACCGTTCGCATTCAAACTCCACTTTCGCAAAAATCTTTTCAGCTTCCGTGTGACCTTTCGTATACCCGTAGTGCGTGGCAAAAATTTAGATATCGGCTCAGCTCATTCCTGCAACCCGCGGCGCGTCGTGACGTGTCATGGCGAGGCGGGCGGCGGAGGAGGAGCGCGCGTGGATATCCCTCTTGTTCCCATGCTCGTACAAGTGGGGAAAGAACCTCTCTTATAAGGAGGTCCAACTCCCACTCAGCAATGTGGGACTAAACTTTAGTAGTATCCCTTGCCTTGCATAAATGGGCTAAGTGGGCCTCTAGGATTTATTAGGAATTTCTGAAATAGTTATTGGGCCGCCCAAAATAAACTAAATTCCAGCAGAGTTTTCACCTACTCGTGGAATCAGACAAGGGGACCCGATATCTCCATACTTGTTCTTGTTAGCAGCAGAGGGCCTGTCATGCCTTTTAGAATCTAGAAGTGAGTCATCGAACCAGAGTAGTCTGCAAGTGGCGCCCCTGGCATCGCCGGTTAATCACTTATTATTTGTTGATGACAGCCTGCTGTTTTTCATGGCAAACGGTGTGGGAGCTACTGAGGTGAACCTAGTACTGGACATGTATTGTCAATCTACGGGGCAGCGGATAAACTATAGTAAGACTTCTATATATTTTAGAAAGGGTGTGCCGGAAGTACACGTCTGGAAATAAAAACTTTGCTACAAGTGCCAAATGAAACACTCAATGAGAAATATTTGGGAATGCCTTCTGATATTGGATGCTCAAAAAATGGGGCCTTTAAATACCTCAAGGACTGGCTATGGAGCAAAGTACAAGGGTGGATTGAAAATACTATGTCATCGGCAGGTAAAGAGGTATTGGTAAAGGCCGTTGCCCAAGCTGTTCCAATGTTCTCTATGTCGTGTTTCAAACTTCCTCCGGGTCTTTGCGAGCACCTAAACATGTTGATCCGGAAGTTTTGGTGGGGAAGCAAAGAAGGGAAATGCAAACCGCACTGGGTATCGTGGAAAGTAATGACACAACCCAAATGCATGGGAGGGCTTGGTTTTAAGGATTTTGAACTCTTTAACTTGGCAATGCTTGCCAAGCAGGCCTGGCGTTTACTGCAGTGTCCTGACTCTTTTGAGTGCTCGACTTCTAAATAGTATATACTATCCAAATTGTTCTGTCCTGGAAGCGACATAGGGGGGTCACCCCAGCCAAGTATGGAGAGCCATGATCGAAGGAAGCGATACCCTCAAACTGGGCTTGATCAAGCGGATAGGGAACAGCTCCTCAACCAAGATATGTTTGGACAACTGGCTCCCAAGGGACGAGATGTTGAGACCCTATGGTTGCATAAGTCAGAATCCTCCCGAGCTTGTGTCTGAACTAATAGACCAAACTTCTGCGCGATGGGACATACAGATGATATCAGAGACATTCATGCCAATAGATGCTCGTATAATTCTAGGTATTTCCCTTTGCACGAGAAATATGTCGAACTTCTGGAGCTGGTATCATGAGCATAATGGCTTGTTCTCTGTTAGGTTGGCATACAGGATGCTTGTTGCAATAAGATCGAGAAGGGAGGCTTGGCTAGAGAACAGAACGGGCTCTTCTAGCGCTTCTGGAGACGAGCGAGCTTGGAAAACACTATGGAAAACACAAGTACCAGGGAAGGTGAGGACTTTCCTATGGCGACTTTCAAAACACTCAATCCCAACGAACGATGTCCGAGCCCATAGACACATGACAGATTTTAGTGCTTGCAATTTGTGCGGAGCTCGAGACTTATGGAGACACTCTCTGCTCGAGTGCACCATGTTTCGATGCACTTGGACCCTGGTTGACAATGAGCTGGCACAAACAATGGCAACAGTGACTAAACCGAGTACTAAACAATGGCTATTCACTCTGATGGATCGCCTTTCTCATGATGATTTTGTGGAACTTTCGGTGACACTTTGGGCTCTTTGGGCAGCGAGGCGCAAAGCGATACACGAAGGGATCTTCCAAAGTCTGCACACCATTATTGCTTTCATCAATAGTTACATCGCCGAGCTCGATGTCAACACAAAACAAGAGCAGGTGCCTCGCTCTGGAGGTGTGGTACATATACCAACTGGAAGACCAAGAGCACCCCCTACGGGCTATGCAAAAATCAATGTAGACGCGGGGACGAGACGTAAAAGAGGATCAACAGCTGCGGTGTGCAGGGACAACACCGGAGCTTACCTGGGCAGCTCTGCTTTAGTAGTGGAAGGGCTGGATGATCCGTCAGCTCTTGAAGCAATAGCATGTCGTGAAGGATTGGCGCTAGCAGCGGATCTCCATTTAAACCAGTTCGTCATCGCTTCGGACGCACAGATGGTGGTGAGTGCAATCAACAAGGGCAGCTTAGGCACATTTGGTGCAATTATCAATGAAATAAAACTTCAGTCAGAGTCATTTCAATGTAATTTTGTCTTTGAAGATCGTGCCTCCAATAAGGAAGCATATAGTCTAGCCAAACAATCTCTTCTTCTAGGTCCAAGGCGCCACGTCTGGTATGGTCAACCCCGTGACCTGAGCTGTATCCAACACAATGTGGTGTTTGATGAATAAAGTTTGGCTTACCCTAAAAAAATTGCCTGTCCCCGCTCAAAAATAAAATAAAATTGCCTGTCAAAAAAAAAGTTGAGCATTTGGTAGATCCCCAATTCCCCCGCCGGCCAGCCCGATGGCGCCGCCGCAGCCAGCGCCACCGCCGGGGACG
This sequence comes from Triticum urartu, assembly GCF_003073215.2. NCBI lineage: Eukaryota > Viridiplantae > Streptophyta > Magnoliopsida > Poales > Poaceae > Triticum > Triticum urartu. The sequence goes on along the minus strand of NC_053024.1, from coordinate 723,053,250 downwards.
CCGATCTTCCGAACCCCAGACGAGCTCCTCCACGACATCTTCCTCCGTCTCCCCACTGCTGCCGACCTAGCCCGCGCCTCCGCGGCGTGCCCCTCCTTTCGCCGTCTCATCACTGACCACGCCTTCCTCCGTCGCTACCGCGCCCTCCACCCGCCGCCTCTCATCTGCGCCCTCCACCCTCCGTTCGACGACAGCGCCTTCATCCCGGCCCAGCCGCCGCACCCCTCCGCCGTCGCCGCCCGCGCCTTCGCCGGCTTCGACTTCTCCTGCTCCTCCTTCCTCCCCTCCACCGCCAGCCTTACCTGGAGCGCGATTGACTTCTTGGACGGACGCGCCCTCCTCGCCGGCGCCCCAGTCCCACGCAAACGCGGCAGCTCTCATCTGCGCAACCTCCAGTACCGCTATTTTTCGGCCAGGGAGCTCGCCGTGTGCGACCCCGTGCACCGCCGCTACATCCTGCTCCCGCCGTCCCCGGCGACCTGAAAGCGCTGGTCAGTGAACCGGACCTCCTCCATCTGGAGACTTTCCTTGCTCCCGGCGAGGATGAGGAGGACCCGTTATCATTCAGGGTCATGTGCTTGGTGCAATGCAGAACGGATATGGTGCTTCTCGTCTTCTCCTCGTTGGATGGGCAATGGCATTCTCTTGCATTTGATCTGTGGAGTGCTGCGTCTGATCCACTTAAACACCCCAAGGATGGGCTCTCAGATCGTCAGTTCGTCCACGGATGCTTCTGTTGGCATTTCCCCCTCCTGAACAAGTTGGTTCTGCTTGATACACGCACCATGGAGTTCTCTGCTGTCAACCTACCACCTGAACAAGGATGGAGCAGCAATTTTGTCATTGTTGAGGCAGCAGAAGGAATGCTTGGAATGCTCGCTGATGTCTATGACAGGGATAACATATATGACCCATGTTGGCTGACGTATTCCATTCTGAGAAATAACCAATGGCACTTGGAGAAGGTCATCCCGTTGCCGGGAATGCATCATGTTGTTCTGCTTGGTGTAGGCGGGGGATACCTGCTCATAGGAGCCATGTACATCACATCTTCTGGAGGGGAGGTGAAGTTTGGGTTATTTTCGGTGGACGTCAAGACGTTTCAGGTCGAGTTGTTCACTCAGCGTAGCAAAGTCATCTTCTCTGGTCGACTATATGCTGGTTTCCCACCATCATTATGTGCACCAACCATATGAAGTGGTGAGCATGTTATCTGCTTAATTTTATTTAACTTGGTCTCAGTGTTACACAGCAAAGATATATGATTCAGGTATTTATGTCATGAATATTTTCTTTTTCCACTCTGCCTAGTTTGTTAGTTCGCATTACGGTTAATTATTGTTGGAGGGCATTTAGGTGATTATATAATGCCTAACTTATTTGTGCAATTGGAAGCTCAGTTTGATATATTGATTTGTTATCACCATTTTGAGGTTACCGTACTAATAAATCAGAAGCCTCTTTGTTGCTGATATTTTAGTAATCCAGAGCCCCCCTTGCTCTTGAAATTTCTACTATATGAGTTGGTCAAATTCACATAATTTCCTTCATTTTTATGTGTAACCTGTTTATGAGTCGAAATCATCTAACTAGAACAGCTCCATGTTTCTGCTCTGAACAGCAGTTCTAGCAGTTTGTTTTTATGTGATTACAATCCACTACAGATTACTCCATATATCAGTAGTATACAGCAGCCCGAAGGGGAAAAGTTGATTTTCGGTTGTCTGTAGATTTTCTGCTGTTGAACTGCTAAACAGTAAGGAGGAGGTCACATATAGTACAATCATAGGCATAAGGATATTATTGTATTATTACATCTGATCTGCATAAGTAACTTTATTCTTATAGACAAAAGAAAAACAAGACATATAACAACCAAAGAGTTGTATGCATGGATGCTCGACTGAGCTTTTGAATTTGTTTCCCAGGTCAAAAGTGTTGCTGTATCATATCCTTTCTTCATCTACACATTTTCTAGCCTCATTATTGTCTCCTCTGCATCTTCCTCTTCATGCTCCTCGGCTGTCGCACCTGTCATGGGCCTTGTTTCCTTTTTTTTTTTATAAATTGGTTCCTCGAATGCAAACCTCACTGTAGTGCATTCTTATTGTATAAATTCTAGGCTGCTTAACCATATGCACACATAGAAATTTCAACCTGTGGCTTGCTGCCATGTGCTCATCAGTATGTTTGCAAAGTACATTGTTGAAGTCCTTTTCTCTGATTGATAGGTCTTATTTGTATTCATGTATTGCACTGTTGCTGGGCGATGTGATAGGCACCTCGTTGCAAATATCCATTGTCAACTTGCAACACGCAGCGATCCATATATTTGATGCTTGTTATATGTACTTGGTAGCCCTGTATTTCCTATTGACGCCTTTCTACATATAGTAAGTTGATGCTGTTTCATCTATCCGCAGATGCTGATGCCATGTGGAAGAAGAGCTGATTCCTCTGAAAGCGCGTCGTGGTGAAGGAAGAGAAAGGTGTGATGTGTGGATTAGATGCATTGGCTTGTTGGACAATTGGATCTGGAATGTCGAGAGTGAAGCACGGATTGGATGTATTATTTGCTTGTTCAATGCGGACGCCTTGTCGAGCGCTATGATGTGTGCGTGCGAGCGAGCTATCCCTGTGTAAAATCTTTTTAGCCCGGTTACAGCGTTTGAAGCCTGTTCCGATCTCTGAACTGAACTTTAAGGTGCTCACTGTTTATGAACCAATGGATCTCTGAACTTCTTTCTGTTACTGCAGTGTCGATTAGACTTGTTGGAGAATGTGTGTGCCCTGCTTGCTTGGCAGCAGTGACAGTAAGGTCTAGAAGAAAGAAAGATTGTAGAAAGAAACAATGTATTACTGGATGAAATGATTTGTCCTCTTGGTTGGAATCACGCTGGTTTGTTGTGCGGCTTGTTCCCAGTCTGGAGAGAGGGCCATGGTGGCCTAGCCCAGTGGCCAGCGACCGGGACCTGGCCGACGCAGGACACGTTCTCCTCTTTATTACTCCCTCCGTAAAGAAATATAAAAGCGTTTAGATCACTATTTAGTGATCTAAACACTTATATATATTTTTATACAGAAAGTAAAAATCAGCAGGGGCTTCTCCCCCTATTGGTCTTTTTCTTTTTTTTCTGAGAGGGCCATTCTTGTCGTAGGGTATGACCCCGCGTCGGCACATCCCCATCGGGTCGCACTACAACAGAGGAGCTCCTTGGTCCATCACAGTGACCTGTGGTCCCGTTGCACAGCACGTCGGCATCTCGCTTTGCACGCCTCTGACCAACAACGAAATTGATTGTTTAACCCCCTGCTAGAAGAGGAGCTACTATGTGTTGCTTGATTTTTTTTTAATTGAGTTGATGTGTCGCTTGATGTGAGACGGAGCGTGCGCTCACGTCAGGCCGTCGCTATAAATAGGCCAGGCCAGGTAAGTTTCAGGTTAGTTCGCCCTTTCCCTTGTATTTTCCTTTGTTTTTCTCTTTCCAAAATATAATAAATACATATACTCCAAAATCGTGGAATTAACTAAAAACTAAAAAATATGGAGAAATGTTAACGCAATGTAAAAAATAATTCTTAGCTTAATTAAAAAAATCGATAGCATGTAAACAGAAATGTTCGTGTGAATTTCCAATAAAATGTATGTGAATTATAAAAATATTGTTAATCATGTATGTGAAAAAAAATTAGATATGAATAAAAAATGTTCTTGATTTATACAAAAAATATACAAATATGTATGAAAAAAGTACACATCAATAACATATGTTTGAAGAAAATGTTAATGATGTATTTATGAAATGTTAAACCTGTATAAAAGATGTTCCTAATGTGTATAAAAATGTACAATCATAATGTATAGAAAATGTTCACCTTTTTCAATAAAAATGTATGTGACATTATAAAATACGGTTAAACATGTATAAACAGTTTGATTTTTTAATACAAAAAAATGTACAAATGCGTATGAAAAATAAGACATAAAAATAATATATTTCAAAAAAATGTTAATCACATATTTAAAAAAGGTTAAACGTGTATAAAAATGCTGCTTATGTATGTAAATAATGTAAAGTGTCTATGAAAAATGTAGATATTAAAACATATATTTGAAAAAAGTATTAATCATGAATTTAAATTTTTTATAAACAATGTTCCTGATATTTACAAAAAATGTATAATGTTTATGAGGAAGATGGATCATCTGTTGAAAAAAAAATAAAAAAATGAAAAATGAAAACCAAAGAAAATCAGTGAAAAAAGGAAAACTAAATAAAAAAGAAAAATAAAGCTAAACTGAACGAAATGAAATAAAGAACAAACCAGAAAAAAAAATCAAGGAAACCAGACTCAAACAGTGAAAACAAGATAAAGAAAACGACACAGAAAAAACCTGGACCCAAACAGTGGAAAACATGACAAGGAAACCCACATAGAAAGAAAAACCGCAAAAAAAATAACTGGACCCAAACAATGAAAAACCAGACAAAGAAAACCCACACAAAAAGAATAACCGCACAAAACAGCTATAGTGTTGGGCCGGCCCAGCCGTGTCGGGCCTGAGGTGAGGGGGCATACATCTCGCTATAAGTGAATATGGCTCCTGTGCATGATACACATATTCATTACACATCAGCGGACTCGGGTGCAAGCTGATCTTGGGCTTCCTGGCCTGCTCCCGTGGCCATGTTCGCGGCTTGTGAGGGTTGTTGCAGGTGGTGCATGAGATTTTGCTGAATCATGAAGAAATTGTGATCTGACCCAACTTAGGTTGGATGTGGTGACTGGTGAGGGTGATCAATGTTTTATTAGAGCAATCTCCAACTATATCCCAATAATTTGGTGCTTTGATTTTAGGTGTGAAGAGAGAAGGTTGTTGGTCATGAGAAAAGTTTATGATTTTCCGGCAGTCCAATAATCGGTGCCCTAAATTTTTGCCTTCTCTACTCCACAATTGCAAAACATATTCAAATAAACTATGACATGGTAATTAATACTTTGCAACATCACAACACATATAATCAATTTTTTTGAAAATTTCGAACTCAAGTTCAAATCCACAACATTTCCAATTTGTTAAATTTGATCCGAAAACCTCAAGCATTGTGCATCACAAACAGAAACAAAAGTACATAGAACATGAGTTCATAAAGATCTCAAATGTGAGTTCCTCCATTGCCCGAACTAGTGCTTCAATTCTCTACACTGGCACAATTGTTTTCATTGCCACCCATACCACCTCCCATGAATCCTCCCATGCCACCCATCTCTCTTCCCATGAATGCTCCAAAGCCTTCCAACTCTCCCATGAAGTCTCCCACAGGCCTTGCCGCCAACACTTGACCATGACAAAGCTCTAAGTATGCTCTTGCCTTCTCATCGAGAGTATTCGGTCAATGAACATGAGATTTTGCTCATTTTCCATGCTCTTGATTCTTTGTAACGCCCACGATGCGGCTATATCTCCCACGTGTCGAAGCACGACTTAGAGGCATAACCGCATTGTAAGCAATGTCGCAAGTGAGGTAATCTTCACACAACCCATGTAATACATAAGGGAAAGAGATATGTAGTTGGCTTACAATCACCACTTCACACAATTACATGAATAAAGCATTACATCAACCAGATACAATCAAGGTCCGACTACGGAACCAAAATAAAAGAAGACTACCCCAAATGCTACACAGATCCCCGGTCGTCCCAACTGGGCTCCACTACTGATCAACGGGAAACGGAACAACACAATGAACACGATCTTCATCAAGCTCCTCTTTGAGCTTGGTTGTGTCACCTGCACGGTATCATCGGCACCTGCAAACTGGTTTTGGAAGTATCTGTTGGGAAACGTGGTAATTTCAAAAAATTTCCTACGCACACGCAAGATCATGGTGATGCATAGCAACGAGAGGGGAGAGTGTTGTCTACGTACCCATGCAGACCGACTACGGAATCGTTGACGCAACATAGAGGAAGTAGTCATACGTCTTCCCGATCCGACCGATCCACGCACCGTTACTCCGGCACCTCCGAGTTCTTAGCACACGTACAGCTCGATGACGCTCCCCGGGCTCCGATCCAGCAAAGCTTCGGGGATGAGTTCCGTCAGCACAACGGCGTGGTGACGATGATGATGTTCTACCGACTCAGGGCTTCGCCTAAGCACTACAACGATATGATCGAGGTGGAATATGGTGGCAGGGGGCACCGCACACGGCTAAGGAACGATCACGTGGATCAACTTGTGTCTCTAGAGGTGCCCCTGCCCCCGTATATAAAGGATCCAAGGGGGAGGGGTTCGGCCGGCCCTATGGTGGCGCAGGAGGAGTCCTACTCCTACCGGGAGTAGGACTCCCCCCCTTTTCCTAGTCCAAGTAGGATTGGTGGAGAAGAGAGGGAAAGAGGGGGGCGCCGCCCCTCCCTCCTAGTCCAATTCGGACCAGGGGGAGAGGGGGCGCGCGGCCTGCCCTGGCAGCCCCTCCCACTTCTCCACTTTAGGCCCATAAGGCCCATTAACCCCCCGAGGGGTTCCGGTAACCCCCCGGTGCTCCGGTTTTATCCGATACTCTTCTGGAACCCTTCCGGTGTCCTAATATAGTCATCCAATATATCAATCTTTATGTCTCGACCATTTCGAGACTCCTCGTCATGTCCGTGATCACATCCGGGACTCCGAACTAACTTCGGTACATCAAAATGCATAAACTCATAATAACTGTCATCGTAACGTTAAGCGTGCGGACCCTACGGTTCGAGAACAATGCAGACATGACTGAGACACATCTCTGGTCAATAACCAATAGCAGGACCTGGATGCCCATATTGGCTCCTACATATTCTACGAAGATCTTTATCGGTCAGACCGCATAACAACATACGTTGTTCCCTTTGTCATCGGTATGTTACTTGCCCGAGATTCGATCGTCGGTATCCAATACCTAGTTCAATCTCATTACCGGCAAGTCTCTTTACTCGTTCTGTAATACATCATCCCGCAACTAACTCATTAGTTGCAATGCTTGCAAGTCTTATGTGATGTGCATTACCGAGAGGGCCCAGAGATACCTCTCCGACAATTGGAGTGACAAATCCTAATCTCGAAATACGCCAACCCAACATCTACCTTTGGAGACACCTGTAGAGCTCCTTTATAATCACCCAGTTACGTTGTGACGTTTGGTAGCACACAAAGTGTTCCTCCGGTAAACGGGAGTTGCATAATCACATAGTCATAGGAACATGTATAAGTCATGAAGAAAGCAATAGCAACATACTAAACGATCGGGTGCTAAGCTAATGGAATGGGTCATCATGTCAATCAGATCATTCACTAATGATGTGAATCCCTCGTTAATCAAATAACAACACTTTGTTCATGGTTAGGAAACATAACCATCTTTGATTAACGAGCTAGTCAAGTAGACGCATACTAGTGACACTCTGTTTGTCTATGTATTCACACATGTATTATGTTTCCGGTTAATACAATTCTAGCATGAATAATAAACATTTATCATGATATAAGGAATAAATAATAACTTTATTATTGCCTCTAGGGCATATTTCCTTCAGTCTCCCACTTGCACTAGAGTCAATAATCTAGATTACAGTAATGATTCTAACACCCATGGAGCCTTGGTGCTGATCATGTTTTGCTCGTGGAAGAGGCTTAGTCAACGGGTCTGCAACATTCAGATCCGTATGTATCTTGCAAATCTCTATGTCTCCCACCTGGACTAGATCCCGGATGGAATTGAAGCGTCTCTTGATGTGCTTGGTTCTCTTGTGAAATCTGGATTCCTTTGCCAAGGCAATTGCACCAGTATTGTCACAAAAGATTTTCATTGGACCCGATGCACTAGGTATGACACCTAGATCGGATATGAACTCCTTCATCCAGACTCCTTCATTTGCTGCTTCCGAAGCAGCTATGTACTCCGCTTCCACATGTAGATCCCCCACGACGCTTTGTTTAGAACTGCACCAACTGACAGCTCCACCTTTTAATGTAAACACGTATCCGGTTTGCGATTTAGAATCGTCCGGATCAGTGTCAAAGCTTGCATCAACGTAACCCTTTTACGATGAGCTCTTTGTCACCTCCATATACGAGAAACATATCCTTAGTCCTTTTCAGGTATTTCAGGATGTTCTTGACCGCTGTCCAGTGATCCACTCCTGGATTACTTTGGTACCTCCCTGCTAAACTTATGGCAAGGCACACATCAGGTCTGGTACACAAGCATTGCATACATGATAGAGCCTATGGCTGAAGCATAGGGAACATCTTTCATTTTCTCTCTATCTTCTGCAGTGGTCGGGCATTGAGTCTACTCAACTTCACACCCTTGTAACACAGGCAAGAACCCTTTCTTTGCTGATCCATTTTGATACTTTCTTCAAAACTTTGTCAAGGTATGTGCTTTGTGAAAGTCCAATTAAGCGTCTTGATCTATCTCTATAGATCTTTATGCTATAGTAAGCAGCTTCACCGAGGTCTTTCATTGAAAAACTCTTATTCAAGTATCCTTTATGCTATCCAGAAATTCTATATCATTTCCAATCAAATATGTCATCCACATATAATATCAGAAATGCTACAGAGCTCCCACTCACTTTCTTGTAAATACAGGCTTCTCCAAAAGTCTGTATAAAACCAAATGCTTTGATCACACTATCAAAGCGTTTATTCCAACTCCGAGAGGCTTGCACTAGTCCATAAATGGATCGCTGGAGCTTGCACACTTTGTTAGCTCCCTTTGGATCGACAAAACCTTCTGGTTGCATCATATACAACTCTTTTTCCAGAAATCCATTCAGGAATGCAGTTTTGACATCCATCTGCCAAATTTCATAATCATTAAATGCGGCAATTGCTAACATGATTCGAACAGACTTAAGCATCGCTACGGGTGAGAAGGTCTCATCGTAGTCAACCCCTTGAACTTGTCGGAAACCTTTTGCGACAAGTCGAGCTTTGTAGACAGTAACATTACCATCAGCGTCAGTCTTCTTCTTGAAGATCCATTTATTCTCAATTGCTTGCCGATCATCGGGCAAGTCAACCAAAGTCCATACTTTGTTCTCATACATGGATCTCATCTCAGATTTCATGGGTTCAAACCACTTTGCAGAATCTGGGCTCACCATCCGCTTCTTCATAGTTCGTAGGTTCATCATGATCTAGCAACATGATTTCCCAGAACAGGATTACCGTACCACTCTGGGTGGATCTCGCTCTGGTTGATCTACGAGGTTCAGTAGTATCTTGTCCTGAAGTTTCATGATCATCATCATTAGCTTCCTCACTAATTGGTATAGGTGTCGCAGAAAACAGTTTTCTGTGATGTACTACTTCCAAATAAGGGAGCAGGTACAGTTACCTTCGTCAAGTTTCTACTTTCCTCCCACTCATTCCTTTCGAGAGAAACTCCTTCTCTAGAAAGGATCCATTCTTAGCAACGAATGTCTTGCCTTCGGATCTGTGATAGAAGGTGTACCCAACAGTCTCCTTTGGGTATCCTATGAAGACACATTTCTCCGATTTGGGCTTCGAGCTTATCAGGTGAAGCTTTTTCACATAAGCATCGCAGCCCCAAACTTTAAGAAACGACAACTTTGGTTCCTTGCCAAACCCACAGTTCATAAGGCGTCGTCTCAACGGATTTTGGATGGTGCCCTATTTCAACGTGAATGCGGCCGTCTCTAAAGCATAACACCCCAAAACGATAGCGATAAATCAGTAAGAGACATCATAGATCGCGCCATATCTAGTAAAGTACGATTACGACGTTCGGACACACCATTACGCTGTGGTGTTCCGGGTGGCGTGAGTTGCGAAACTATTCCGACATTTTCAAATGTACACCAAACTCGTAACTCAAATATTCTCCTCCACGATCAGATCGTAGATATTTATTTTCTTGTTATGATGATTTTCAACTTCACTCTGAAATTCTTTGAACTTTTCAAATGTTTCAGACTTATGTTTCATTAAGTAGATATACCCATATCTGCTTAAGTCATCTGTGAAGGTGAGAAAATAACGATATCCGCCACGAGCCTCAATATTCATCGGACCACATACATCTGTATGTATGATTTCCAACAAATCTGTTGCTCTCTCCATATGTACCGGAGAACGGTGTTTTAGTCATCTTGCCCATGAGGCACGGTTCGCAAGTACCAAGTGATTCATAATCAAGTGGTTCCAAAAGTCCATCAGTATGGAGTTTCTTCATGCGCTTTATACCGATATGACCTAAACGGCAGTGCCACAAATAAGTTGCACTATCATTATCAACTCTGCATCTTTTGGCTTCAACATTATGAATATGTGTGTTACTACTATCGAGATTCATCAAAAATAGACCACTCTTCAAAGGTGCATGACCATAAAAGATATTACTCATATAAATAGAACAACCATTATTCTCTGATTTAAATGAATAACCGTCTCGCATCAAACAAGATCCAGATATAATGTTCATGCTCAACGCTGGCACCAAATAACAATTATTTAGGTCTAATATTAATCCCGAAGGTAGATGTAGAGGTAGCGTGCCGACCGCGATCACATCGACTTTAGAACCATTTCCCGCGCGCATTGTCACCTCGTCCTTTGCCAGCATTCTCTTAATCCGTAGTCCCTGTTTCGAGTAGCAAATATTAGCAACAGAACCAGTATCAAATACCCAGGTGCTACTCTAGCTATAGATTAATAACATGTATATCACATATAACTTTTGTTCACCTTGCCATCCTTCTTATCCGCCAAATACCTTGGGCAAGTTCCGGCTTCCAGTGACCAGCTCTGCTTGCAGTAGAGCACTCAGTTTCAGGCTTAGGTCCAGACTTGGGTTTCTTCTCCTGAGCAGCAACTTGCTTGGTTCTTCTTGAAGTCCCCCTTCTTCCCTTTGCCCTTTTTCTTGAAACTAGTCGTCTTGTTAACCATCCAACACTTGATGGCTCCTTCTTGATTTCTACCTTCCGCAGCTTTCAGCATTGCGGAAGCTCGGGAATAGTCTTTATTCATCCCTTGCATATTATAGTTCATACACGAAGCTCTTGTAGCTTGGTGGACAGTGATTTGGAGAATCTGTCAATGACGCATCATCCTGGGAAGATTAACTCCATCTGAATCAAGTGATTATTATACCAAGACATTTTGAGTATATGCTCACAGACAGAACTGTTCTCCTCCATCTTGCAGCCATAGAACTTATTGGAGACATCATATCTCTCAATCCGGGCATTTGCTTGAAATATTAACTTCAACTCCTGGAACATCTCATATGCTCCATGACGTTCAAAACGTCGTTGAAGTCCCGATTCTAAGCCGTAAAGCATGGCACACTGAACTATCGAGTAGTCATCAGCTTTGCTCTGCCAGACGTTCATAACATCTGGTGTTGCTCCAGCAGCAGGCCTGGCACCCAGCGGTGCTTCCAGGACGTAATTCTTCTGTGCAGCAATGAGGATAATCCTCAAGTTACGGACCCAGTCCGTGTAATTGCTACCATCATCTTTCAACTTTGCTTTCTCAAGGAACGCATTAAAATTCAACGGAACAACAGCACGAGCCATCTATCTACAATCAACATAAACAAGCAAGATACTATCAGGTACTAAGTTCATGATAAATTTAAGTTCAATTAATCATATTACTTAAGAACTCCCACTTAGATAGACATCCCTCTAATCTTCTAAGTGATCACGTGATCCAAATCAACTAAACCATAACCGATCATCACGTGAGATGGAGTAGTTTTCAATGGTGAACATCCGTTATGTTGATCATATCTACTATATGATTCACGCTCGACCTTTCGGTCTCCGTGTTCCGAGGCCATATCTGCATATGCTAGGCTCGTCAAGTTTAACCTGAGTATTCTGCGTGTGCAAAAACTGGCTTGCACCCGTTGTAGATGGACGTAGAGCTTATCACACCCGATCATCACGTGGTGTCTGGGCACGACGAACTTTGGCAACGGTGCATACTCAGGGAGAACACTTCTTGATAATTTAGTGAGAGATCATCTTATAATGCTACCGTCAATCAAAGCAAGATAAGATGCATAAAAAGATAAACATCACATGCAATCAATATAAGTGATATGATATGGCCATCATCATCTTGTGCTTGTGATCTCCATCTCCTAAGCACCGTCATGATCACCATCGTCACCGGCGCGACACCTTGATCTCCATCGTAGCATCGTTGTCGTCTCGCCAATCTTATGCTTCCACGACTATCGCTACCGCTTAGTGATAAAGTAAAGCATTACATCGCGATTGCATTGCATACAATAAAGCGACAACCATATGGCTCCTGCCAGTTGCCGATAACTCGGTTACAAAACATGATCATCTCATACAATAAAATTCATCATCATGCCTTGACCATATCACATCACAACATGCCCTGCAAAAACAAGTTAGACGTCCTCTACTTTGTGGTTGCAAGTTTTACGTGGCTGCTACGGGCTTAAGCAAGAACCAATCTCACCTACGCATCAAAACCACAACGATAGTTTGTCAAATAGACTCCGTTTTAACCTTCGCAAGGACCGGGCGTAGCCACACTCGGTTCAACTAAAGTTGGAGAGACAGTCGCCCGCAAGCCACCTATGTGCAAAGCACGTCGGGGGAACCGGTCTCGCGTAAGCGTACGCGTAATGTTGGTCCGGGTCATCTCGTCCAACAATACCGCCGAACCAAAGTATGACATGCTGGTAGGCAGTATGACTTATATCGCCCACAACTCACTTGTGTTCTACTCATGCAAATAACATCAAACCATAAAACCAGGCTCGGATGCCACTGTTGGGGAACATAGTAATTTCAAAAAATTTCCTACGCACACGCAAGATCATGGTGATGCACAGCAACGAGAGGGGAGAGTGTTGTCTACGTACCCACGCAGACCGACTGCGGAAGCGTTGACACAACATAGAGGAAGTAGTCGTACGTCTTCCCGATCCGACCGATCCAAGCACCATTACTCCGGCACCTCCGAGTTCTTAGCACACGTACAGCTCGATGACGATACCCGGGCTCCGATCCAGCAAAGCGTCGGGGAGGAGTTCCGTCAGCATGACGGCGTGGTGACGATCTTGATGTTCTACCGTCGCAGGGCTTCGCCTAAGCACCGCTACAATATGATCGAGGTGGAATATGGTGGCAGGGGGCACCGCACACGGCTAAGGAACGATCTCAAGGATCAACTTGTGTGTCTAGAGGTGCCCCTGCCCCCGTATATAAAGGAGCCAAGGGGGAGGGGGCGGCCGGCCAGGAGGAGGGCGCAGGAGGAGTCCTCCTCCTACCGGGAGTAGGACTCCCCCCCAATCCTAATTGGAATAGGATTCCCCGAGGGGGAAGAGAGAGACGGGGGCCGGCCACCTCTCCTTGTCCTAATAGGACTAGGGGAGGGGGGAGGTGCGCGGCCCACCTTGGGCTGCCCCTTTCTCCTTTCCACTAAAGCCCACTAAGGCCCATATGGTTCCCGGGGGGTTCCGGTAACCTCCCGGTACTCCGGTAAAATCCCGATTTCACCCGGAACACTTCCGATATTCAAACATAGGCTTCCAATATATCAATCTTTATGTCTCGACCATTTCGAGACTCCTCGTCATGTCCGTGATCACATCCGGGACTCCGAACTAACTTCGGTACATCAAAATGCATAAACTCATAATAACTGTCATCGTAACGTTAAGCGTGCGGACCCTACGGTTCGAGAATAATGCAGACATGACTGAGACACATCTCCGGTAAATAACCAATAGCGGGACCTGGATGCCCATATTGGCTCCTACATATTCTACGAAGATCTTTATCGGTCAGACCGCATAACAACATACGTTGTTCCCTTTGTCATCGGTATGTTACTTGCCCGAGATTCGATCGTCGGTATCCAATACCTAGTTCAATCTCGTTACCGGCAAGTCTCTTTACTCGTTCCGTAATACATCATCTCGCAACTAACTCATTGGCTGCAATGCTTGCAAGGCTTATGTGATGTGCATTACCGTGAGGGCCCAGAGATACCTCTCCGACAATCGGAGTGACAAATCCTAATCTCGAAATACGCCAACCCAACATCTACCTTTGGAGACACCTGTAGAGCTCCTTTATAATCACCCAGTTACGTTGTGACGTTTGGTAGCACACAAAGTGTTCCTCCGGTAAACGGGGGTTGCATAATCTCATAGTCATAGGAACATGTATAAGTCATGAAGAAAGCAATAGCAACATACTAAACGATCGGGTGCTAAGCTAATGGAATGGGTCATGTCAATCAGATCATTCAACTAATGATGTGACCTCGTTAATCAAATAACAACTCTTTGTTCATGGTTAGGAAACATAACCATCTTTGATTAACGAGCTAGTTAAGTAGAGGCATACTAGTGACATTCTGTTTGTCTATGTATTCACACATGTATTATGTTTCCGGTTAATACAATTCTAGCATGAATAATAAACATTTATCATGATATAAGGAAATAAATAATAACTTTATTATTGCCTCTAGGGCATATTTCCTTCACCTGGATGCCCAAATTGGCTCCTACATATTGAAAGTGCGTTATATCGACTAGAGGGGGGGGTGAATAGGCGATTTTTATGAAAGTCTTCAAAACATGGAAGTTTCGAAGACAAACAACAGAAATAAACCTATTACCATGCAGCAGAAGGTAGACTACACTAGGCAAACCATAGTCAAGTATTCAATGAAGTGAAAGCACAATGACTAATAGCAGCAATGTATTGAGGATCAGGTAGGAAGATATTATGAAGCCAAACAGAACACGCAGTCACTCAGTGAAGACAAAAGATAGTGCAATCATACGATGACTTCACAAGGAGTAACAGTAAGTAAAGGGAAGGGAAGGATCAAACCAGTAACTCGTTGAAGACAATGATTTGTTGGACCAGTTCCAGTTGCTGTGACAACTGTACGTCTGGTTGGGGCGGCTAGGTATTTAAACCTGAGGACACACAGTCCCGGACACCCAGTCCTGAACACGCAGCTCAGGACACCCAGTCCTCACCGTATTCCCCTTGAGCTAAGGTCACACAGACCTCGCCCAATCACTCTGGTAAGTCTTCAAGGTAGACTCCCAAACCTTCACAGACTTCGTTCACCGGCGATCCACAATGTCTCTTGGATGCTCAGAACGCGATGCCTAACCGGATGGAGGATTCACAGTCCTCAAGTGTAATAAGTCTTCAGATCACACGGACAAGGAGACTTAAGTGATGCCTAACACTCTTTGGCTCTGGGTGGTTAGGGCTTTATCCTCGCAAGGAATTCTCTCTCAAAGGCTTCGAGGTGGGTTGCTCTCAAACGACAAAAGCCGTACTCTAACTCTGAGCGGCCAACCATTTATGGTTGTAGGGGGTGGGCCATTTATAGCTACTAGGCAACCCGACCTGATTTGTCCGAAATGACCCTGGGTCACTAAGGAACTGACACGTGTTCCAACGGTCAGATTTCAAACACACACGGCAACTTTACTTGGGCTACAAGCAAAGCTGACTTGTCCGAATCTGGACAAGATTCGCTCTCATAGTATTCACTCGAAGACATAGGTTTTGGTTAAGCATCACTTCAGTCATTCTGACTGGTTCTCTTGGACCCCACTTTACAGTACGGTGGTTCCTATGACTCAACAAAGAAGAAAAAGAACAACGAAAGATCTAAGTCTTCGAGCTCCATAGGCTTCATGCGATGTCTTCTCTTGTCATAGCCTTCAATGAGAATATCTTCATATACCACCTTTGACATCAATGTCTTCATACATTTTTAGGGGTCATCTCTGGTAGGAAAACCGAATCAATGAGGGACTTCTACCTGTGTTATCCTGCAATTCTCACAAACACATTAGTCCCTCAACTAGGTTTGTCGTCAATACTCCAAAACCAACTAGGGGTGGCACTAGATGCACTTACACATATTCTACGAAGATCTTTATCGGTCAGACCGCCTAACAACATATGTTGTTCCCTTTGTCATCGGTATGTTACTTGCCCGAGATTCGATCGTCGGTATCTCAATACCTAGTTCAATCTCGTTACCGGCAAGTCTCTTTACTTGTTTTGTAATACATCATCCCGCAACTAACTCATTAGTTGCAATGCTTGCAAGGCTTATAGTGATGTGCATTACCGAGTGGGCCCAGAGATACCTCTCCGACAATCGGAGTGACAAATCCTAATCTCGAAATACGCCAACCCAACAAGTACCTTTGGAGACACCTGTGAGCACCTTTATAATCACCCAGTTACGTTGTGACGTTTGGTGGCACACAAAGTGTTCCTCCGGTAAACGGGAGTTGCATAATCTCACAGTCATAGGAACATGTATAAGTCATGAAGAAAGCAATAGCAACAAACTAAACGATCAAGTGCTATGCTAACGGAATGGGTCAAGTCAATCACATCATTCTCCTAATGATGTGATCCCATTAATCAAATGACAACTCATGTCTATGGTTAGGAAACATAACCATCTTTGATCAACGAGCTAGTCAAATAGAGGCATACTAGTGACACTCTGTTTGTCTATGTATTCACACATGTATTATGTTTCCGGTTAATACAATTCTAGCATGAATAATAAACATTTATCATGATATAAGGAAATAAATAATAACTTTATTATTGCCTCTAGGGCATATTTCCTTCACTGATTGCATAACCGGAATATTTCGGGAGTTTATAAGTGGGAATTCAAGTAGCTCTTAGGATATTTTTCCGACAGATGTATGATATGAAATTGGGGTTCGACGTCTAGTGGTCCGCCTATCCACGGTTAGTTTTGAAGTGGTCTCATTGTGTCTTAAAGAGTCCTTGGCTATGCCGACTCGGGGACGCTTCGTATGTCATGTGCACTGCCTTGTACATGATGGTGATGTACGATCGAGCCTGTGTAGGCCCCACCACGAAAACTTCGGACGAAATCTCTATCATATGTCTGTTCTGGCTTATTTTGCAAGCCAATCCTTTGTTTTGTTTTGAGTTGTGGTATTCGAGTTGCTTCAATGTCAAGTGTTGATTCCATACCTTCTCTAATGGTGTTCTCATACTCCGATGCGAATACCAATCCTTCATGATAATCGAGATTGTCATGTCAATCCTTTTTAACCGGTGAGTTTCTCTTCAAGTGGATCCGAACATTTCAACATCCGCAAGATCAAGTATCAGTTCTTCTCAACGGTGTTTGCTTCATTCGTTCCAAGTTGCCTTTGTTTTCCCACTCACCCACCCTTTTTTTTCTTCAAGGACTCGGATTTCTTAGTTCGTTATCCATTTTATGGATATGAAGTCTCCCCATTCCTTTCAGTCAATGTCCTTACCCGCTGATTCTCATGAAGACCCTAACGGAGTTTCA
Source organism: Triticum urartu (assembly GCF_003073215.2). Lineage (NCBI taxonomy): Eukaryota > Viridiplantae > Streptophyta > Magnoliopsida > Poales > Poaceae > Triticum > Triticum urartu. The sequence continues at coordinate 723,035,849 of NC_053024.1, read as the reverse complement.
AGTTCGTCACTCTACACTCATTGTCTTCTCCGGTGGATTCTAGTCAAGCCTTGTCAATCATATCTTTTCCTTGTTTCAATACTTTCTCTTGCCGGTGCTCCTCTTAATCATCCATTTCTCGCTACTCAATTGTGCCGGAGTGCTGAAGATATCTCAAAAGATTTGTGTCTCCATTATCAATCCGTCCAAGATATCTCGAGGTTGTTATCTCATTCAAGCCGTTTAATTCAACAGGTGCTATCTCCTTTGCAAGTAATCGTTCAACGGTGTATCTTTTCAGTGGGCCCTAACCCACAGGTCTTTTTCCAGGATCTTACCTGACTCTTCTAATTTTACCGGAGCTATTCTCAAATCTTTTAAAGCTTGACGTGAATATGAATTATCATCAGTCAAATGTCTTCTCCAAGATCTGTCAAAATATTTTCATCGTTGGCTCAACCTCTTCATTTTGATTCTTCCGGAGTGTCTAAACAATTCATGGTGGTGTTTCTTGTCGTCATTCTCGGATTTTGAAGACCGAAGAAGATTTTCTCTTTAATATTGCTCCATTCTCTTCAAGATTCGTGATTCTAGCTTGTTGCCATCCTCTCATAATTCTCTTCGGTTGTGAAAATTCTTTTCATCCATCCGGAGCAATTCAAGAGTCTTCTCAGTTTGTTTCTCCGGAGCCCATCATCTCAGAATTATTCATGTCAGCTTTCAGCTATCATTCACCAAATCTTACCGGTGCATCATTCAAGTATTCTCTTATCAGCTCGTGATCTCTTCGTTTCACTTGTATCTAAATCCTCTCAAGCATCTTCATTCGTTCTCTAATTCTTACCCGGTGATTCATCCCTTTACTTCGTCCTTTTTCAATTCTTACGGTGGGTCGTTCAAGATTTCCCTTCCTTCGTTATCATATCAATTCATTCGTTGTTCCAATCCTACCGATGGTTCATTGAAGACCTTTCTCAAGTTGGCGCTATGTCTATCTAAATCCTTTCTACGAGTATAAGTAGTATGCAAAAATCCGTTGCTTGTCATCAATTTAAATTGGTGAATGATAAGTGTAACATAATTCTAATTCTTGATTCACCCAAGTGATTAATTCCTTATTCCGGAGGTTCATCTAAATTCTTGATTTCTGTTGTTCATCTTTTCTTTTCCCGGAGTTCCAAGCTCTAATTATCACGGAGATCCATCTAAAGCATTACAAGGTTTCACCTTGTGTTTTCAACTTCTATTTCCTTCTGTTTGATCATTATTTTGTTTAACGGAGTTCTTCATGAAGGTTCTACATGATGGTTCATCAAGGATTTAATTCCTTCTTGAAGTGGCCATTGAGATTCTTTTCAAAGGAGCTCAAGTATTCTCCATCTTGCAATCTGGAGTGCAATTCTTTCTTCCGTATCATTGGAGGTGGTGTTATGTCATTCTTGATAATTTCCCTTCGTCCTTCGTGATTCACAAGTTATCAAGAATGAGATATTTTAAATCCATCAATCTCGTCATTGGAGTTATCTTGGGTTATATTTCACCTAAAGCTTTCCCTAAGGATTGTTGCTAATTATGATGCTTATAAATGACCCAAGTTCTTCATTCATCCTTCCGGTGAAATAAGTTTCTCACCTCCTTGTTCATATCAACCCAATCTTTTGTTTTCCATTAGTGGCAGAATTTCACCTCATAATTTTGAGATGTTTTCCATAAGCCCACAACAAGCTTACTCTCTTCGTTGTTGGTTTTCCAACAACTCCGTTATAACCTTCTTGGAAGGGTGCTTTCCAACCTCATTTGTGGCAGAAGTTGTCATTTTCTTCTCCATTTTGTTATTCCAATGATATATCTTTTATTCTTCCTTCCGGAGGCATTGTGTTGTTACTCCCTTCTTCCCATCAACTCATTTTTTTCCAAGACCATATTCTTTTCTAGCTTATCCATTTAACCGGAGTGTTGTCGTAATTGATCTTATCATTCCTTGTACATCTCGTGTCAACCGAGGTGCTTGCATCTACTTCTTATCCATTGTAACATTTTTTTTCTTATGTCTTTCAGCCTACAAGGTTCTCGTAATGTTCCTTGTTCCTCTTTTCTACCGGTTTGTTTTCAATTTGTTCATCTTCGTTGTATTCTTTCTTTCTATTTGTTCAACTTTTCAAGGTTCTTTGGTTTCACTCATTGGTCAAAGAAGCAACTTAGTTTTACCTCTTCTCTTTCTCTTCCGTTTTTTTCCCGGTGCCATCCTAGATCTCGGGACGAGATCCTCTCATAGTGGTGGAGTGTTGTGATGCCCCGAGACTGATATGCCAGGTGTCTTCTAGTTATTCGCTGTTGTTGTCTTGTCATTCACTTGCGTGTTGCATCTTTTCATGTCATCATGTGCATTTCATCATCACGTTTTCAAAACTTGCATCTGTCCCGGTCTCCTCGTTCTTTCCGTTGTTTGTTCTGAGCCCGACCACACTTGCACGCGCCCGTGGCATGTCCGAAATAGTATTTTATAAGTGGCTGGAAAATGTTCTCGGATTGGGTTGAAAGTTGGCGTGTGGTCTTATTATAGTGTAGATAGACCGCCTGTCAAGTTTCATCGTATTCGGAGCTCGTTTGATAGCCCAACCGTTAAACTATAGAGACAATATAGTCGGTCAAATCGTCGGACGTTTTCGATATCCGGGACTACCGCCGGGCCTTTTCTTCTCTTCTCTGCTCTCAGACCACCTAGTTTCCCCTCCGCTTCGGACCGCACGATCGCGATCCGAGGGTCCAAAATGGAGCAAGCCCCTCTCCAAACCCTAATCCTAGCCCACCTACTATAAATAGACCCCTTCCCCTTCCAAATCGGGTCTAAACCTAGCCTAGCCCCTCCCCAAACCTCCAGCCACCACATCAACCTCGAAGCCCGCGCCGCTAACCAGATCCAACCACCCCCTCCTCATTTTCCGGCGCCCTCCACCTCACACCCGCCACTTGGCGCGCCCAGATTGGCTCAGCCACCGCCCGCAGCCGCCCGTGGCCACTCGCAGGCGGCTACGTGGCCTCTCCTCGCTTTTCCCCTGTCTCCCCGCACCGCTGTGGCCCGCTCAGGCTCGCGCAAGGCCCGCCCGAGCCCATCCAGGGCCCGAGCGCCACTCCGGCCGATCTGCATCGCCGTGCTGCTTTTCCTTGCTCGATCCCGATGAGGACAGGAGCGCCGCCGCCGACCTCTCGTCGCCGCTGCTTTCCCCTCATGCCCGTGTGCCTTTTCCACGAGACCGGAGCCCTCGTACCTAGGCGTCTCCGTCGACCCTGCTGTCGGCCGGCGACCTCGTCCGCCGGAGCTCGCCTTCGCCGGCCAGTAGCAGCAGCAACCAGTGCGGCCCTTCCTCCTCCTCGTCGCCCTTCACCTGGAGCTGTCGGAGTCACAAGAGGCCGCCAAGTCCCGCCGAGGTCGCCAGGGCCTTCCCCGACCTCGATCCGTCAAGTCCGCCGGCGGGAGCGGCCTTCACTGCTCAGATCCATCGATGCCTCGCCTCTGCTTCGTTTCAGTCGAGGACGAGCGATCCCTCGTCGTCTCGTTGACCGCAGAAGACCCGCACCTGGGCCGTGTCTCGCGTCAGGTCCACCAATCGGCCCAGCGGCGCCCGGCCTGCCTGGGCCTCTCCACCAACCGACTGGAGGTCAGCCCACTAGGTGAGGCCACCCCAGCGCCCCCCTTTTTTTCTTTCCCTGTTGGGCTTCCTGCTCAGATGCGGTCTCATGTTTTTTTCCCTTGGTCGGATTTAGCTAATTTATCCAGAGACTGTCAGTTTTGCAGAAACACCCTTGCACTTCATGTATATCCTAACTAATTAACCGTGCATCGGATTAAAACAAACTTTATATGTAAAATGTCTAGAATTTTTTCTAGTTTAATAATATCCAACTTCCATCCATGTTTAAAATGTTTAAACCGCTGTTTGTTTAAATTTGCTTAAATAACTTGTTAAAATGCTTTAATTCATAACTAAATAACCGTAACTCAGAATTTAATAAACTTTATATGTAAATGGGGTGGAAAAATGCCTAGTTTAACATGGTGACCTTACTTTGCATGTTTAATAACTCTAAAATTATGTTTAGGGCAGAACAGTACCAAACCTAAAATATGCATATGGGGATTTACCGGAATTGTTGTTCGTTGCTTCCGGCCTCATTTAAACTTGACTAGATAGGTAGTTTTACTTTGCTTCACCCTCTTGCCATGTTTAACAATATTTAATATTGTTGCGTACATAAACAAGATCGAACTAAATAAGTCACGTGGTGTTTCGTTAATATGCAACGGATTTGCATATTGAGCTCCACTTAATTTGTAGGGTTGTTTGTGCACTTTTCCATGCCATGCCTCATTAAACCGGACATGCATCATACTTTTTTGCGCATCGTGCCATGTTTATGTGATGATTGTTTACCATGATTGTTTGCTTCTTTGCGGTGTTGCTTCTTCGGATTGGTTCCGATAACGTCGTGTTGTGAGGATTCGTTCGACTACGTCCGTTTGTCTTCTTCATGGACTCGTTCTTCTTCCTTGTGGGATCTCATGCAAGATGACCATACCCTCGAAATCACTTTATCTTTGCTTGCTAGATGCTTGCTCTTTTGCTATGCCTATGCTACGATACCTACCACTTGCTTATCATGCCTCCCATTTGCCATGCCAAGCCTCTGACCCACCTTGTCCTAGCAAACCGTTGTTTGGCTATGTTACCGCTTTGCTCAGTCCCTCTTATAGCATTGTTAGTTGCAGGTGAAGATTGGAGCTTGTTCCTTGTTTGGAACATGGATATTTTGTTGGGATATCACAATATCTCTTATTTAATTAATGCATCTATATACTTGGTAAAGGGTGGAAGACTCGGCCTTATGCCTGGTGTTTTGTTCCACTCTTGCCGCCCTAGTTTCCGTCATATCGGTGTTATGTTCCCGGATTTTGCGTTCCTTACACGGTTGGGTTATAATGGGAACCCCTTGACAGTTTGCCTTGAATAAAACTCCTCCAGCAAGGCCCAACATTGGTTTTACCATTCGCCACCTATCCTTTTCTTTCCCTTGGGTTCTGCAGACTCAAGGGTCATCTTTATTTTAACCCCCCCGGGCCAGTGCTTCTCTAAGTGTTGGCCCGAACCGAGTAGACTGCGGGGCCACCTTGGGGCAACTTGAGGGTTGGTTTTACTCGTAGGATGTCTCATCTGAGTGTGCCTTGAGAACGAGATATGTGCAGCTCCTATCGGGATTTGTCGGCACATTCGGGCGGCTTTGCTGGACTTGTTTTACCATTGTCGAGGATGTCTTGTAACCGGGATTCCGAGCCTGATCGGGTCTTCTTGGGAGAAGGAATATCCTTTGTTGACCGTGAGAGCTTGTGATGGGCTAAGTTGGGACACCCCTGCAGGGATTTGAACTTTCGAAAGCCGTGCCCGCGGTTATGGGCACATGGGAATTTGTTAATGTCTGGTTGTAGAAAATCTGAAGTTTATCTTAATTAAAATACATCAACCGCATTGTAGCCGTGATGGTCTCGTCTCGGCGGGGTCCGAGAAGTGAACACGGTGTTGGAGTTATGATTGACGTAGGTTGTTCTAGGATCACTTCTTGATCATAGTTTACCGCTCGTGCCATTGCCTTCTCTTCTCGCTCTCTTTTGCGCATATGTTAGCCACCAAATACGCTAGTCGCTTGCTGCAGCTCCACCTCATACCTTTTACCCTACCTATAAGCTTAAATAGTCTTGATCGCGAGGGTGTGAGATTGCTGAGTCCCCGTGACTCACAGATAATGAAGGAAATATGCCCTAGAGGCAATAATAAAGTTATTATTTATTTCCTTATATCATGATAAATGTTTATTATTCATGCTAGAATTGTATTAACCGGAAACATAATACATGTGTGAATACATAGACAAACTTAGTGTCACTAGTATGCCTCTACTTGACTAGCTCGTTAATCAAAGATGGTTATGTTTCCTAACCATGAACAAAGTGTTGTTATTTGATTAACGAGGTCACATCATTAGTTGAATGATCTGATTGACATGACCCATTCCATTAGCTTAGCACCCGATCGTTTAGTATGTTGCTATTGCTTTCTTCATGACTTATACATGTTCCTATGACTATGTGATTATGCAACTCCCGTTTACCGGAGGAACACTTTGTGTGCTACCAAACGTCACAACGTAACTGGGTGATTATAAAGGAGCTCTACAGGTGTCTCCAAAGGTAGATGTTGGGTTGGCGTATTTCGAGATTAGGATTTGTCACTCCAATTGTCGGAGAGGTATCTCTGGGCCCTCTCGGTAATGCACATCACATAAGACTTGCAAGCATTGCAACTAATGAGTTAGTTGCGGGATGATGTATTACAGAACGAGTAAAGAGACTTGCCGGTAATGAGATTGAACTAGGTATTGGATACCGACGATCGAATCTCGGGCAAGTAACATACCGATGACAAAGGGAACAACGTATGTTGTTATGCGGTCTGACCGATAAAGATCTTCGTAGAATATGTAGGAGCCAATATGGGCATCCAGGTCCTGCTATTGGTTATTGACCGGAGATGTGTCTCAGTCATGTCTGCATTGTTCTCGAACCGTAGGGTCCGCACGCTTAACGTTACGATGACAGTTATTATGAGTTTATGCATTTTGATGTACCGAAGTTAGTTCGGAGTCCCGGATGTGATCACGGACATGACGAGGAGTCTCGAAATGGTCGAGACATAAAGATTGATATATTGGATGACTATATTAGGACACCGGAAGGGTTCCGGAAGAGTATCGGATAAAACCGGAGCACCGGGGGGTTACCGGAACCCCTCGGGGGGTTAATGGGCCTTATGGGCCTAAAGTGGAGAAGTGGGAGGGGCTGCCAGGGCAGGCCGCGCGCCCCCTCTCCCCCTGGTCCGAATTGGACTAGGAGGGAGGGGCGGCACCCCCCTCTTTCCCTCTCTTCTCCACCAATCCTACTTGGACTAGGAAAAGGGGGGGAGTCCTACTCCCGGTAGGAGTAGGACTCCTCCTGCGCCACCATAGGGCCGGCCGAACCCCTCCCCCTTGGATCCTTTATATACGGGGGCAGGGGGCACCTCTAGAGACACAAGTTGATCCACGTGATCGTTCCTTAGCCGTGTGCGGTGCCCCCTGCCACCATATTCCACCTCGATCATATCGTTGTAGTGCTTAGGCGAAGCCCTGCGTTGGTAGAACATCATCATCGTCACCACGCCGTTGTGCTGACGGAACTCATCCCCGAAGCTTTGCTGGATCAGAGCCCGGGGAGCGTCATCGAGCTGTACGTGTGCTAAGAACTCGGAGGTGCCGGAGTAACGGTGCTTGGATCGGTCGGATCGGGAAGACATACGACTACTTCCTCTACGTTGCGTCAACGCTTCCGCAGTCGGTCTGCGTGGGTACGTAGACAACACTCTCCCCTCTCGTTGCTGTGCATCACCATGATCTTGCGTGTGCGTAGGAATTTTTTTGAAATTACTACGTTTCCCAACAGTGGCATCCGAGCCTAGGTTTTATGGTTTGATGTTATATGCACGAGTAGAACACAAGTGAGTTATGGGCGATATAAGTCATACTGCCTACCAGCATGTCATACTTTGGTTCGGCGGTATTGTTGGATGAAGCGGCCCGGACCGACATTACGTGTATGCTTACGCGAGACCGGTTTCCCCGACGTGCTTTGCACATAGGTGACTTGCGGGTGACTGTTTCTCCAACTTTGGTTGAACCGAGTGTGGCTACGCCCGGTCCTTGCGAAGGTTAAATCGGAGTCAAATTGACAAACTATCGTTGTGGTTTTGATGCGTAGGTGAGATTGGTCCTTGCTTAAGCCCGTAGCAGCCACGTAAAACTTGCAACAACAAAGTAGAGGACGTCTAACTTGTTTTTGCAGGGCATGTTGTGATGTGATATGGCCAAGACATGATGCTAAATTTTATTGTATGAGATGATCATGTTTTGTAACCGAGTTATCGGCAACTGGCAGGAGCCATATGGTTGTCGCTTTATTGTATGCAATGCAATCGCGCTGTAATGCTTTACTTTATCACTAAGCGGTAGCGATAGTCGTGGAAGCATAAGATTGGCGAGACGACAACGATGCTACGATGGAGATCAAGGTGTCGCGCCGGTGACGATGGTGATCATGACAGTGCTTCGGAGATGGAGATCACAGGCACAAGATGATGATGGCCATATCATATCACTTATATTGATTGCATGTGATGTTTATCTTTTTATACATCTTATCTTGCTTTGATTGACGGTAGCATTATAAGATGATCTCTCACTAAATTATCAAGAAGTGTTCTCCCTGAGTATGCACCGTTGCCAAAGTTCGTCGTGCCCAGACACCACGTGATGATCGGGTGTGATAAGCTCTACGTCCATCTACAACGGGTGCAAGCCAGTTTTTGCACACGCAGAATACTCAGGTTAAACTTGACGAGCCTAGCATATGCAAATATGGCCTCGGAACACAGAGACCGAAAGGTCGAGCGTGAATCATATAGTAGATATGATCAACATAACGATGTTCACCATTGAAAACTACTCCATCTCACGTGATGATCGGTTATGGTTTAGTTGATTTGGATCACGTGATCACTTAGAGGATTAGAGGGATGTCTATCTAAGTGGGAGTTCTTAAGTAATTTGTTTAATTGAACTTAAACTTATCATGAACTTAGTACCTGATAGTATCTTGCTTGTTTATGTTGATTGTAGATAGATGGCTCGTGCTGTTGTTCCGTTGAATTTTAATGCGTTCCTTGAGAAAGCAAAGTTGAAAGATGATGGTAGCAATTACACGGACTGGGTCCGTAACTTGAGGATTATCCTCATTGCTGCTCAGAAGAATTACGTCCTGGAAGCACCGCTGGGTGCCAGGCCTGCTGCTAGAGCAACACCAGATGTTATGAATGTCTGGCAGAGCAAAGCTGATGACTACTCGATAGTTCAGTGTGCCATGCTTTAAGGCTTAGAATCGGGACTTCAACGACGTTTTGAACGTCATGGAGCATATGAGATGTTCCAGGAGTTGAAGTTAATATTTCAAGCAAATGCCCGGATTGAGAGATATGAAGTCTCCAATAAGTTCTATAGCTGCAAGATGGAGGAGAATAGTTCTGTCAGTGAGCATATACTCAAAATGTCTGGGTATAATAATCACTTGATTCAGATGGGAGTTAATCTTCCAGATGATTGCGTCATTGACAGAATTCTCCAATCACTGCCACCAAGCTACAAGAGCTTCGTGATGAACTATAATATGCAAGGGATGAACAAGACTATTCCCGAGCTCTTCGCAATGCTGAAAGCTGCGGAGGTAGAAATCAAGAAGGAGCATCAAGTGTTGATGGTTAACAAGACCACTAGTTTCAAGAAAAAGGGCAAAGGGAAGAAGAAGGGGGACTTCAAGAAGAACGGAAAGCAAGTTGCTGCTCAGGAGAAGAAACCCAAGTCTGGACCTAAGCCTGAAACTGAGTGCTTCTACTGCAAGCAGGCTGGTCACTGGAAGCGGAACTGCCCCAAGTATTTGGCGGATAAGAAGGATGGCAAGGTGAACAAAGGTATATGTGATATACATGTTATTGATGTGTACCTTACTAGAGCTCGCAGTAGCACCTGGGTATTTGATACTGGTTCTGTTGCTAATATTTGCAACTCGAAACAGGGACTACGGATTAAGCGAACACTGGCGAAGGACGAGGTGACGATGCGCGTGGGAAACGGTTCCAAAGTCGATGTGATCGCGGTCGGCACGCTACCTCTACATCTACCTTCGGGATTAATATTAGACCTAAATAATTGTTATTTGGTGCCAGCGTTGAGCATGAACATTATATCTGGATCTTGTTTGATGCGAGACGGTTATTCATTTAAATCAGAGAATAATGGTTTTTCTATTTATATGAGTAATATCTTTTATGGTCATGCACCTTTGAAGAGTGGTCTATTTTTGATGAATCTCGATAGTAGTAACACACATATTCATAATGTTGAAGCCAAAAGATGCAGAGTTGATAATGATAGTGCAACTTATTTGTGGCACTGCCGTTTAGGTCATATCGGTATAAAGCGCATGAAGAAACTCCATACTGATGGACTTTTGGAACCACTTGATTATGAATCACTTGGTACTTGCGAATTGTGCCTCATGGGCAAGATGACTAAAACACCGTTCTCCGGTACAATGGAGAGAGCAACAGATTTGTTGGAGATCATACATAAAGATGTATGTGGTCCGATGAATATTGAGGCTCGTGGCGGATATCGTTATTTTCTCACCTTCACAGATGACTTAAGCAGATATGGGTATATCTACTTAATGAAACATAAGTCTGAAACATTTGAAAAGTTCAAAGAATTTCAGAGTGAAGTTGAAAATCATCGTAACAAGAAAATAAAGTTTCTATGATCTGATCGTGGAGGAGAATATTTGAGTTACGAGTTTGGTGTACATTTGAAAAATTGTGGAATAGTTTCGCAACTCACGCCACCCGGAACACCACAGCATAATGGTGTATCCGAACGTCGTAATCGTACTTTACTAGATATGGTACGATCTATGATGTCTCTTACTGATTTACCGCTATCGTTTTGGGGTTATGCTTTAGAGACGGCCGCATTCACGTTAAATAGGGCACCATCAAAATCCGTTGAGACGACGCCTTATGAACTATGGTTTGGCAAGAAACCAAAGTTGTCGTTTCTTAAAGTTTGGGGCTGCGATGCTTATGTGAAAAAGCTTCAACCTGATAAGCTCGAACCCAAATCGGAGAAATGTGTCTTCATAGGATACCCAAAGGAGACTGTTGGGTACACCTTCTATCACAGATCCGAAGGCAAGATATTCGTTGCTAAGAATGGATCCTTTCTAGAGAAGGAGTTTCTCTCGAAAGAAGTGAGTGGGAGGAAAGTAGAACTTGACGAGGTAACTGTACCTGCTCCCTTATTGGAAAGTAGTACATCACAGAAAACTGTTTCTGCGACACCTATACCAATTAGTGAGGAAGCTAATGATGATGATCATGAAACTTCAGGACAAGATACTACTGAACCTCGTAGATCAACCAGAGCGAGATCCGCACTAGAGTGGTACGGTAATCCTATTCTGGAAATCATGCTGCTAGATCATGATGAACCTACGAACTATGAAGAAGCGATGGTGAGCCTAGATTCTGCAAAGTGGCTTGAAGCCATAAAATCTGAGATGGGATCCATGTATGAGAACAAAGTATGGACTTTGGTTGACTTGCCCAATGATCGGCAAGCAATTAAAAATAAATGGATCTTCAAGAAGAAGACTGGCGCTGATGGTAATGTTACTGTCTACAAAGCTCGACTTGTCGCAAAAGGTTTTCGACAAGTTCAAGGGGTTGACTACGATGAGACCTTCTCACCCGTAGCGATGCTTAAGTCTGTCCGAATCATGGTAGCAATTGCCGCATTTTATGATTATGAAATTTGGCAGATGGATGTCGAAACTGCATTCCTGAATGGATTTCTGGAAGAAGAGTTGTATATGATGCAACCGGAAGGTTTTGTCGATCCAAAGGGAGCTAACAAAGTGTGCAAGCTCCAGCGATCCATTTATGGACTGGTACAAGCCTCTCGGAGTTGGAATAAACGCTTTGATAGTGTGATCAAAGCATTTGGTTTTATACAGACTTTCGGAGAAGCCTGTATTTACAAGAAAGTGAGTGGGAGCTCTGTAGCATTTCTGATATTATATGTGGATGACATATTACTGATTGGAAATGATATAGAATTTCTGGATAGCATAAAGGGATACTTGAATAAGAGTTTTTCAATGAAAGACCTCGGTGAAGCTGCTTACATATTAGGCATAAAGATCTATAGAGATAGATCAAGGCACTTAATTGGACTTTCACAAAGCACATACCTTGACAAGATTTTGAAGAAGTTCAAAATGGATCAAGCAAAGAAAGGGTTCTTGCCTGTGTTACAAGGTGTGAAGTTGAGTCAGACTCAATGCCCGACCACTGCAGAAGATAGAGAGAAAATGAAAGATGTTCCCTATGCTTCAGCCATAGGCTCTATCATGTATGCAATGCTGTGTACCAGACCTGATGTGTGCCTTGCTATAAGTTTAGCAGGGAGGTACCAAAGTAATCCAGGAGTGGATCACTGGACAGCGATCAAGAACATCCTGAAATACCTGAAAAGGACTAAGGATATGTTTCTCGTATATGGAGGTGACAAAGAGCTCACCGTAAAAGGTTACGTTGATGCAAGCTTTGACACTGATCCGGACGATTCTAAATCGCAAACCGGATACATGTTTACATTAAACGGTGGAGCTGTCAGTTGGTGCAGTTCTAAACAAAGCGTCGTAGCGGGATCTACATGTGAAGCGGAGTACATAGCTGCTTCGGAAGCAGTGAACGAAGGAGTCTGGATGAAGGAGTTCATATCCGATCTAGGTGTCATACCTAGTGCATAGGGTCTAATGAAAATCTTTTGTGACAATACTGGTGCAATTGCCTTGGCAAAGGAATCCAGATTTCACAAGAGGACCAAGCACATCAAGAGACGCTTCAATTCCATCCGGGATCTAGTCCAGGTGGGAGACATAGAGATTTGCAAGATACATACGGATCTGAATGTTGCAGACCCGTTGACTAAGCCTCTTCCACGAGCAAAACATGATCAGCACCAAGGCTCCATGGGTGTTAGAATCATTACTGTGTAATCTAGATTATTGACTCTAGTGCAAGTGGGAGACTGAAGGAAATATGCCCTAGAGGCAATAATAAAGTTATTATTTATTTCCTTATATCATGATAAATGTTTATTATTCATGCTAGAATTGTATTAACCGGAAACATAATACATGTGTGAATACATAGACAAACAGAATGTCACTAGTATGCCTCTAATTAACTAGCTCGTTAATCAAAGATGGTTATGTTTCCTAAGCATGAACAAAGAGTTGTTATTTGATTAATGAGGTCACATCATTAGTTGAATGATCTGATTGACATGACCCATTCCATTAGCTTAGCACCCGATCGTTTAGTATGTTGCTATTGCTTTCTTCATGACTTATACATGTTCCTATGACTATGAGATTATGCAACTCCCGTTTACCGGAGGAACACTTTGTGTGCTACCAAACGTCACAACATAACTGGGTGATTATAAAGGAGCTCTACAGGTGTCTCCAATGGTAGATGTTGGGTTGGCGTATTTCGAGATTAGGATTTGTCACTCCTATTGTCGGAGAGGTATCTCTGGGCCCTCTCGGTAATGCACATCACATAAGCCTTGCAAGCATTGCAGCCAATGAGTTAGTTGCGAGATGATGTATTACGGAACGAGTAAAGAGACTTGCCGGTAATGAGATTGAACTAGGTATTGGATACCGACGATCGAATACGATCGAATCTCGGGCAAGTAACATACCGATGACAAAGGGAACAAGGTATGTTGTTATGCGGTCTGACCGATAAAGATCTTCGTAGAATATGTAGGAGCCAATATGGGCATCCACGGTCCCGCTATTGGTTATTGACCGAGATGTGTCTCGGTCATGTCTACATGTTCTCGAACCGTAGGGTCCGCACGCTTAACGTTACGATGACAGTTATTATGAGTTTATGCATTTTGATGTACCGAAGTTAGTTCGGAGTCCCGGATGTGATCACGGACATGACGAGGAGTCTCGAAATGGTCGAGACATAAAGATTGATATATTGGATGACTATATTCGGACACCGGAAGGGTTCCAGAAGAGTATCGGATAAAACCGGAGCACCGGGGGGTTACCGGAACCCCCGGGGGTTAATGGGCCTTGGGCCTAAAGTGGAGAAGAGGAAGGGGCTGCCAGGGCAGGCCGCGCGCCCCCTCTCCCCCTGGTCCGAATTGGACTAGGAGGGAGGGGCGGCGCCCCCCTCTTTCCCTCTCTTCTCCACCAATCCTACTTGGACTAGGAAAGGGGGGGGTCCTACTCCCGGTAGGAGTAGGACTCCTCCTGCGCCACCATAGGGCCGGCCGCACCCCTCCCCCTTGGCTCCTTTATATACGGAGGCAGGGGCACCTCTAGACACACAAGTTGATCATTGATCGTTCCTTAGCCGTGTGCGGTGCCCCCTGCCACCATATTCCACCTCGATCATATCGTTGTAGTGCTTAGGCGAAGCCCTGCGTCGGTAGAACATCATCCATCGTCACCACGCCGTTGTGCTGACGGAACTCCTCCCCGACGCTTTGCTGGATCGGAGCCCGGGGATCGTCATCGAGCTGTACGTGTGCTAAGAACTCGGAGGTGCCGGAGTAACGGGTGGATCGGTCGGATCGGGAAGACGTATGACTACTTCCTCTATGTTGTGTCAACGATTCCGTAGTCGGTCTGCATGGGTACGTAGACAACACTCTCCCCTCTCGTTGCTATGCATCACCATGATCTTGCGTGTGCGTAGGAAATTTTTTGAAATTACTTGAAATTACCACGTTTCCCAACAGATACTTCCAAAACCAGTTTGCAGGTGCCGATGATACCGTGCAGGTGACACAACCAAGCTCAAAGAGGAGCTTGATGAAGATCGTGTTCATTGTGTTGTTCCGTTTCCCGTTGATCAGTAGTGGAGCCCAGTTGGGACGATCGGGGATCTGTGTAGCATTTGGGGTAGTCTTCTTTTATTTTGGTTCCGTAGTCGGACCTTGATTGTATCTGGTTGATGTAATGCTTTATTCATGTAATTGTGTGAAGTGGTGATTGTAAGCCAACTACATATCTCTTTCCCTTATGTATTACATGGGTTGTGTGAAGATTACCTCACTTGCGACATTGCTTACAATGCGGTTATGCCTCTAAGTCGTGCTTCGACACGTGGGAGATATAGCCGCATCGTGGGCGTTACAAAGAATCAAGAGCATGGAAAATGAGCAAAATCTCATGTTCATTGACCGAATACTCTCGATGAGAAGGCAAGAGCATACTTAGAGCTTTGTCATGGTCAAGTGTTGGCGGCAAGGCCTGTGGGAGACTTCATGGGAGAGTTGGAAGGCTTTGGAGCATTCATGGGAAGAGAGATGGGTGGCATGGGAGGATTCATGGGAGGTGGTATGGGTGGCAATGAAAACAATTGTGCCAGTGTAGAGAATTGAAGCACTAGTTCGGGCAATGGAGGAACTCACATTTGAGATCTTTATGAACTCATGTTCTATGTACTTTTGTTTCTGTTTGTGATGCACAATGCTTGAGGTTTTCGGATCAAATTTAACAAATTAGAAATGTTGTGGATTTGAACTTGAGTTCGAAATTTTCAAAAAAATTGATTATATGTGTTGTGATGTTGCAAAGTATTAATTACCATGTCATAGTTTATTTGAATATGTTTTGCAATTGTGGAGTAGAGAAGGCAAAAATTTAGGGCACCGATTATTGGACTGCCGGAAAATCATAAACTTTTCTCATGACCAACAACCTTCTCTCTTCACACCTAAAATCAAAGCACCAAATTATTGGGATATAGTTGGAGATTGCTCTAATAAAACATTGATCACCCTCACCAGTCACCACATCCAACCTAAGTTGGGTCAGATCACAATTTCTTCATGATTCAGCAAAATCTCATGCACCACCTGCAACAACCCTCACAAGCCGCGAACATGGCCACGGGAGCAGGCCAGGAAGCCCAAGATCAGCTTGCAC
Source organism: Triticum urartu (assembly GCF_003073215.2). Taxonomy (NCBI): domain Eukaryota; kingdom Viridiplantae; phylum Streptophyta; class Magnoliopsida; order Poales; family Poaceae; genus Triticum; species Triticum urartu. The sequence goes on along the minus strand of NC_053024.1, from coordinate 723,020,155 downwards.
CCGAGTCCGCTGATGTGTAATGAATATGTGTATCATGCACAGGAGCCATATTCACTTATAGCGAGATGTATGCCCCCTCACCTCAGGCCCGACACGGCTGGGCCGGCCCAACACTATAGCTGTTTTGTGCGGTTATTCTTTTTGTGTGGGTTTTCTTTGTCTGGTTTTTCATTGTTTGGGTCCAGTTATTTTTTTTGCGGTTTTTCTTTCTATGTGGGTTTCCTTGTCATGTTTTCCACTGTTTGGGTCCAGGTTTTTTCTGTGTCGTTTTCTTTATCTTGTTTTCACTGTTTGAGTCTGGTTTCCTTGATTTTTTTTTCTGGTTTGTTCTTTATTTCATTTCGTTCAGTTTAGCTTTATTTTTCTTTTTTATTTAGTTTTCCTTTTTTCACTGATTTTCTTTGGTTTTCATTTTTCATTTTTTTATTTTTTTTTCAACAGATGATCCATCTTCCTCATAAACATTATACATTTTTTGTAAATATCAGGAACATTGTTTATAAAAAATTTAAATTCATGATTAATACTTTTTTCAAATATATGTTTTAATATCTACATTTTTCATAGACACTTTACATTATTTACATACATAAGCAGCATTTTTATATACGTTTAACCTTTTTTAAATATGTGATTAACATTTTTTTGAAATATATTATTTTTATGTCTTATTTTTCATACGCATTTGTACATTTTTTTGTATTAAAAAATCAAACTGTTTATACATGTTTAACCGTATTTTATAATGTCACATACATTTTTATTGAAAAAGGTGAACATTTTCTATACATTATGATTGTACATTTTTATACACATTAGGAACATCTTTTATACAGGTTTAACATTTCATAAATACATCATTAACATTTTCTTCAAACATATGTTATTGATGTGTACTTTTTTCATACATATTTGTATATTTTTTGTATAAATCAAGAACATTTTTTATTCATATCTAATTTTTTTTCACATACATGATTAACAATATTTTTATAATTCACATACATTTTATTGGAAATTCACACGAACATTTCTGTTTACATGCTATCGATTTTTTTAATTAAGCTAAGAATTATTTTTTACATTGCGTTAACATTTCTCCATATTTTTTAGTTTTTAGTTAATTCCACGATTTTGGAGTATATGTATTTATTATATTTTGGAAAGAGAAAAACAAAGGAAAATACAAGGGAAAGGGCGAACTAACCTGAAACTTACCTGGCCCGGCCTATTTATAGCGACGGCCTGACGTGAGCGCACGCTCCGTCTCACATCAAGCGACACATCAACTCAATTAAAAAAAAATCAAGCAACACATAGTAGCTCCTCTTCTAGCAGGGGGTTAAACAATCAATTTCGTTGTTGGTCAGAGGCGTGCAAAGCGAGATGCCGACGTGCTGTGCAACGGGACCACAGGTCACTGTGATGGACCAAGGAGCTCCTCTGTTGTAGTGCGACCCGATGGGGATGTGCCGACGCGGGGTCATACCCTACGACAAGAATGGCCCTCTCAGAAAAAAAAGAAAAAGACCAATAGGGGGAGAAGCCCCTGCTGATTTTTACTTTCTGTATAAAAATATATATAAGTGTTTAGATCACTAAATAGTGATCTAAACGCTTTTATATTTCTTTACGGAGGGAGTAATAAAGAGGAGAACGTGTCCTGCGTCGGCCAGGTCCCGGTCGCTGGCCACTGGGCTAGGCCACCATGGCCCTCTCTCCAGACTGGGAACAAGCCGCACAACAAACCAGCGTGATTCCAACCAAGAGGACAAATCATTTCATCCAGTAATACATTGTTTCTTTCTACAATCTTTCTTTCTTCTAGACCTTACTGTCACTGCTGCCAAGCAAGCAGGGCACACACATTCTCCAACAAGTCTAATCGACACTGCAGTAACAGAAAGAAGTTCAGAGATCCATTGGTTCATAAACAGTGAGCACCTTAAAGTTCAGTTCAGAGATCGGAACAGGCTTCAAACGCTGTAACCGGGCTAAAAAGATTTTACACAGGGATAGCTCGCTCGCACGCACACATCATAGCGCTCGACAAGGCGTCCGCATTGAACAAGCAAATAATACATCCAATCCGTGCTTCACTCTCGACATTCCAGATCCAATTGTCCAACAAGCCAATGCATCTAATCCACACATCACACCTTTCTCTTCCTTCACCACGACGCGCTTTCAGAGGAATCAGCTCTTCTTCCACATGGCATCAGCATCTGCGGATAGATGAAACAGCATCAACTTACTATATGTAGAAAGGCGTCAATAGGAAATACAGGGCTACCAAGTACATATAACAAGCATCAAATATATGGATCGCTGCGTGTTGCAAGTTGACAATGGATATTTGCAACGAGGTGCCTATCACATCGCCCAGCAACAGTGCAATACATGAATACAAATAAGACCTATCAATCAGAGAAAAGGACTTCAACAATGTACTTTGCAAACATACTGATGAGCACATGGCAGCAAGCCACAGGTTGAAATTTCTATGTGTGCATATGGTTAAGCAGCCTAGAATTTATACAATAAGAATGCACTACAGTGAGGTTTGCATTCGAGGAACCAATTTATAAAAAAAAAAGGAAACAAGGCCCATGACAGGTGCGACAGCCGAGGAGCATGAAGAGGAAGATGCAGAGGAGACAATAATGAGGCTAGAAAATGTGTAGATGAAGAAAGGATATGATACAGCAACACTTTTGACCTGGGAAACAAATTCAAAAGCTCAGTCGAGCATCCATGCATACAACTCTTTGGTTGTTATATGTCTTGTTTTTCTTTTGTCTATAAGAATAAAGTTACTTATGCAGATCAGATGTAATAATACAATAATATCCTTATGCCTATGATTGTACTATATGTGACCTCCTCCTTACTGTTTAGCAGTTCAACAGCAGAAAATCTACAGACAACCGAAAATCAACTTTTCCCCTTCGGGCTGCTGTATACTACTGATATATGGAGTAATCTGTAGTGGATTGTAATCACATAAAAACAAACTGCTAGAACTGCTGTTCAGAGCAGAAACATGGAGCTGTTCTAGTTAGATGATTTCGACTCATAAACAGGTTACACATAAAAATGAAGGAAATTATGTGAATTTGACCAACTCATATAGTAGAAATTTCAAGAGCAAGGGGGGCTCTGGATTACTAAAATATCAGCAACAAAGAGGCTTCTGATTTATTAGTACGGTAACCTCAAAATGGTGATAACAAATCAATATATCAAACTGAGCTTCCAATTGCACAAATAAGTTAGGCATTATATAATCACCTAAATGCCCTCCAACAATAATTAACCGTAATGCGAACTAACAAACTAGGCAGAGTGGAAAAAGAAAATATTCATGACATAAATACCTGAATCATATATCTTTGCTGTGTAACACTGAGACCAAGTTAAATAAAATTAAGCAGATAACATGCTCACCACTTCATATGGTTGGTGCACATAATGATGGTGGGAAACCAGCATATAGTCGACCAGAGAAGATGACTTTGCTACGCTGAGTGAACAACTCGACCTGAAACGTCTTGACGTCCACCGAAAATAACCCAAACTTCACCTCCCCTCCAGAAGATGTGATGTACATGGCTCCTATGAGCAGGTATCCCCCGCCTACACCAAGCAGAACAACATGATGCATTCCCGGCAACGGGATGACCTTCTCCAAGTGCCATTGGTTATTTCTCAGAATGGAATACGTCAGCCAACATGGGTCATATATGTTATCCCTGTCATAGACATCAGCGAGCATTCCAAGCATTCCTTCTGCTGCCTCAACAATGACAAAATTGCTGCTCCATCCTTGTTCAGGTGGTAGGTTGACAGCAGAGAACTCCATGGTGCGTGTATCAAGCAGAACCAACTTGTTCAGGAGGGGGAAATGCCAACAGAAGCATCCGTGGACGAACTGACGATCTGAGAGCCCATCCTTGGGGTGTTTAAGTGGATCAGACGCAGCACTCCACAGATCAAATGCAAGAGAATGCCATTGCCCATCCAACGAGGAGAAGACGAGAAGCACCATATCCGTTCTGCATTGCACCAAGCACATGACCCTGAATGATAACGGGTCCTCCTCATCCTCGCCGGGAGCAAGGAAAGTCTCCAGATGGAGGAGGTCCGGTTCACTGACCAGCGCTTTCAGGTCGCCGGGGACGGCGGGAGCAGGATGTAGCGGCGGTGCACGGGGTCGCACACGGCGAGCTCCCTGGCCGAAAAATAGCGGTACTGGAGGTTGCGCAGATGAGAGCTGCCGCGTTTGCGTGGGACTGGGGCGCCGGCGAGGAGGGCGCGTCCGTCCAAGAAGTCAATCGCGCTCCAGGTAAGGCTGGCGGTGGAGGGGAGGAAGGAGGAGCAGGAGAAGTCGAAGCCGGCGAAGGCGCGGGCGGCGACGGCGGAGGGGTGCGGCGGCTGGGCCGGGATGAAGGCGCTGTCGTCGAACGGAGGGTGGAGGGCGCAGATGAGAGGCGGCGGGTGGAGGGCGCGGTAGCGACGGAGGAAGGCGTGGTCAGTGATGAGACGGCGAAAGGAGGGGCACGCCGCGGAGGCGCGGGCTAGGTCGGCAGCAGTGGGGAGACGGAGGAAGATGTCGTGGAGGAGCTCGTCTGGGGTTCGGAAGATCGGCGTCCCCGGCGGTGGCGCTGGCTGCGGCGGCGCCATCGGGCTGGCCGGCGGGGGAATTGGGGATCTACCAAATGCTCAACTTTTTTTTTGACAGGCAATTTTATTTTATTTTTGAGCGGGGACAGGCAATTTTTTTAGGGTAAGCCAAACTTTATTCATCAAACACCACATTGTGTTGGATACAGCTCAGGTCACGGGGTTGACCATACCAGACGTGGCGCCTTGGACCTAGAAGAAGAGATTGTTTGGCTAGACTATATGCTTCCTTATTGGAGGCACGATCTTCAAAGACAAAATTACATTGAAATGACTCTGACTGAAGTTTTATTTCATTGATAATTGCACCAAATGTGCCTAAGCTGCCCTTGTTGATTGCACTCACCACCATCTGTGCGTCCGAAGCGATGACGAACTGGTTTAAATGGAGATCCGCTGCTAGCGCCAATCCTTCACGACATGCTATTGCTTCAAGAGCTGACGGATCATCCAGCCCTTCCACTACTAAAGCAGAGCTGCCCAGGTAAGCTCCGGTGTTGTCCCTGCACACCGCAGCTGTTGATCCTCTTTTACGTCTCGTCCCCGCGTCTACATTGATTTTTGCATAGCCCGTAGGGGGTGCTCTTGGTCTTCCAGTTGGTATATGTACCACACCTCCAGAGCGAGGCACCTGCTCTTGTTTTGTGTTGACATCGAGCTCGGCGATGTAACTATTGATGAAAGCAATAATGGTGTGCAGACTTTGGAAGATCCCTTCGTGTATCGCTTTGCGCCTCGCTGCCCAAAGAGCCCAAAGTGTCACCGAAAGTTCCACAAAATCATCATGAGAAAGGCGATCCATCAGAGTGAATAGCCATTGTTTAGTACTCGGTTTAGTCACTGTTGCCATTGTTTGTGCCAGCTCATTGTCAACCAGGGTCCAAAGTGCATCGAAACATGGTGCACTCGAGCAGAGAGTGTCTCCATATTTAGTACTCGGTTTAGTCACTGTTGCCATTGTTTGTGCCAGCTCATTGTCAACCAGGGTCCAAAGCAGAGAGTGTCTCCATGAGTCTCGAGCTCCGCACAAATTGCAAGCACTAAAATCTGTCATGTGTCTATGGGCTCGGACATCGTTCGTTGGGATTGAGTGTTTTGAAAGTCGCCATAGGAAAGTCCTCACCTTCCCTGGTACTTGTGTTTTCCATAGTGTTTTCCAAGCTCGCTCGTCTCCAGAAGCGCTAGAAGAGCCCGTTCTGTTCTCTAGCCAAGCCTCCCTTCTCGATCTTATTGCAACAAGCATCCTGTATGCCAACCTAACAGAGAACAAGCCATTATGCTCATGATACCAGCTCCAGAAGTTCGACATATTTCTCGTGCAAAGGGAAATACCTAGAATTATACGAGCATCTATTGGCATGAATGTCTCTGATATCATCTGTATGTCCCATCGCGCAGAAGTTTGGTCTATTAGTTCAGACACAAGCTCGGGAGGATTCTGACTTATGCAACCATAGGGTCTCAACATCTCGTCCCTTGGGAGCCAGTTGTCCAAACATATCTTGGTTGAGGAGCTGTTCCCTATCCGCTTGATCAAGCCCAGTTTGAGGGTATCGCTTCCTTCGATCATGGCTCTCCATACTTGGCTGGGGTGACCCCCCTATGTCGCTTCCAGGACAGAACAATTTGGATAGTATATACTATTTAGAAGTCGAGCACTCAAAAGAGTCAGGACACTGCAGTAAACGCCAGGCCTGCTTGGCAAGCATTGCCAAGTTAAAGAGTTCAAAATCCTTAAAACCAAGCCCTCCCATGCATTTGGGTTGTGTCATTACTTTCCACGATACCCAGTGCGGTTTGCATTTCCCTTCTTTGCTTCCCCACCAAAACTTCCGGATCAACATGTTTAGGTGCTCGCAAAGACCCGGAGGAAGTTTGAAACACGACATAGAGAACATTGGAACAGCTTGGGCAACGGCCTTTACCAATACCTCTTTACCTGCCGATGACATAGTATTTTCAATCCACCCTTGTACTTTGCTCCATAGCCAGTCCTTGAGGTATTTAAAGGCCCCATTTTTTGAGCATCCAATATCAGAAGGCATTCCCAAATATTTCTCATTGAGTGTTTCATTTGGCACTTGTAGCAAAGTTTTTATTTCCAGACGTGTACTTCCGGCACACCCTTTCTAAAATATATAGAAGTCTTACTATAGTTTATCCGCTGCCCCGTAGATTGACAATACATGTCCAGTACTAGGTTCACCTCAATAGCTCCCACACCGTTTGCCATGAAAAACAGCAGGCTGTCATCAACAAATAATAAGTGATTAACCGGCGATGCCAGGGGCGCCACTTGCAGACTACTCTGGTTCGATGACTCACTTCTAGATTCTAAAAGGCATGACAGGCCCTCTGCTGCTAACAAGAACAAGTATGGAGATATCGGGTCCCCTTGTCTGATTCCACGAGTAGGTGAAAACTCTGCTGGAATTTAGTTTATTTTGGGCGGCCCAATAACTATTTCAGAAATTCCTAATAAATCCTAGAGGCCCACTTAGCCCATTTATGCAAGGCAAGGGATACTACTAAAGTTTAGTCCCACATTGCTAGTTGAGTGGGAGTTGGACCTCCTTATAAGAGAGGTTCTTTCCCCACTTGTACGAGCATGGGAACAAGAGGGATATCCACGCGCGCTCCTCCTCCGCCGCCCGCCTCGCCATGACACGTCACGACGCGCCGCGGGTTGCAGGAATGAGCTGAGCCGATATCTAAATTTTTGCCACGCACTACGGGTATACGAAAGGTCACACGGAAGCTGAAAAGATTTTTGCGAAAGTGGAGTTTGAATGCGAACGGTGCAGCCCTTCAGCTGCTGGCTGTTCGCTTCGCCTCCGTCTCTTCGTTTCGCCTCCCGTCACTGCCCTCTCGCCTCCTTCTCTCGCGCCTATAAAAGGGAGGTCGCTCCTCCCAGAGAACCGCACCAGAATCTCTTCCTCCTCTCGCCACAAGTTCCTGAACACTGCGCTGCTGCTACGATCTTCCCCATCCCGGCTTGCGGCGTGCACCGCAGGTCGGGAGAGTAGGCCTCCGAAACCACACCTCTTTGAGTCCTGTACGGGAGAAGGGTGATAAGGTTTTGGGGGAGAGCTCTGCGCGACTACTGACTGACTCCTTCATCACGGACGCCCCGGACTCCGACGACGACTTCCCCGACGACGACTTCTTCCCCAATGTCGACAACCTCCTCGACGACATGGCTGGCGAGGACACCGACCCCAAGTCCAGTGCTACTGCTGCTGCTGTCCCGTATGTGTTCTTCTTTCTGTTAGATGTCCTGCCACAGTTTCTCGTACTAGTACTTGCCCTACTTATGTTAGGTTCTACTTCATATATGCAACTAGTTCTACTGTCTGCTATAGATATGTTAGCCTACGGTTCATATATGCAGAAGCTATTTACCTTCTCTCTGTCAGAACGCATGACTTGTTTTATCTCTACTATATTAGTCATGCTTTATCTACTATTTCTGTTAATAAAATCATTTGGTAAATTGCTCATATTTCCAACAATCCAAAAACCTTATTATAGGCAATTTACCCCAAGTGGTTTTGCTGCTTCCATGAGACCTCCTATGTTTGAGGGTATCCACTATAAAAGGTGGCGCGTGAGAGTAGTCTTATGGTTTCAAACCATGAGTTGCTATGACGCCACTCTTGGCAAACCTGAAGGGGAGCTTGATGCTCAACAGGCACAAGCTTTTCAGAAAATGGATACTCTGTTTAAGGCTGCTCTCTTGAGTGTTCTTGGTAAGAACATAGTTGATGCTTATGCGTCAATTGATAATGGAAAAGATATGTGGGATGCACTCGAGGCCAAGTTTGGGGTCTCGGATGCTGGCACTGAGCTGTACATCATGGAGCAATTCTATGATTACAGGATGACTGAAGAGCGCTCCGTGGTTGAGCAAGCTCATGAGATACAGTCATTTGCTAGAGAACTTGAGCACTTCAGTTGTATGCTACCGGACAAGTTTGTTGCCGGAGGTATCATCACTAAGCTTCCTCCTTCATGGAGGAACTTTGCTACCTTGCTGAAGCATAAGAGGCAGGAGTTTTCCGTCCCGGATCTCATTGGCACTCTTGATTTGGAAGAAAAGGCGAGAGCAAAGGACACACGTGCTCGAGGTATTGAGGGAGGATCTAGTGCCAATATGGTACAGAAGCAGAACTTCCAGCCCCACAAGTTCAAGAACAAGGGCAAGTTTGATGGAAAAGCAAAGTTTGATGGAAAAACAAGGTTGTGCAACACACGAACTTCAAGAAGAAGAATGGCAAGAAGAAAGGTGCTTGTCATGTGTGTGGGGATCCTGATCATTGGGCTCCTAGTTGCCCTAATCGCTATGACAAGCGTCATCCTGGGAAAGGCGGCAAGACCGCTAATGTTGTCATTGGAGACACTGACATGAAGGATGCTGGGTATGGTATATTTCCCACTATTCTTTCAGTATGTCATTCTCCTAACTGGTTGATTGACACGGGTGCTAATGTGCATGTATGCGGTTATATTTCCATGTTTTCGTCTTATCAGACCGCAGGGACTTCAACCGTGCTGATGGGCAACGGTTCAAGTGCTTCTGTTCGTGGTGTTGGCACGGTCGATCTGAAGTTTACTTCGGGGAAGATCGTGCGGCTAAAGAACGTGCATTATGTCCCCTCCGTCAATAAAAATCTTGTTAGCGGATCTCTTCTGTGTAGAAATGGCTACAAGCTTGTCTTTGAGTCGAATAAATTTGTAATATCCAAGTATGGAACCTTTGTTGCTAAAGGCTATGAGTCAGGAGTCTTGTTTCGTTTATCCTTATCAGACGTTTGCAATAAAGTTGTTAATCATATTTGCAACAATAGTGAATCCAATGTGTGGCATTCACGTCTTTGTCATGTTAACTTTGGTTGCATGTCGTGACTTAGCGAAGTTGAACTTAATCCCTAGTTTCACCACCGTCAAGGGATCTAAGTGTCAAGTGTGTGTGTGTGCACGCTAAGCAACCTCGTAAGACTCACACGACTGCGGAAATAAGAAATCTTGCACCACTAGAGCTCATACATTCAGATCTATGTGAAATGAATGGTGTGTTGACAAAAGGTGGAAAGAAATATTTCATGACGTTCATTGATGACTCCACTAGATACTGCCGTGTGTATCTTCTGAAATCTAAGGATGAGGCTTTGAACTTTTTCAAGATCGATAAAGCTGAAGTGGAAAACCAACTTGATCGAAAAATCAAGAGGCTTAGGTCCGACCGTGGTGGAGAGTATTTTTCCAATGAGTTTGATGCTTTTTGTGCGGAACATGGTATAATCCATGAGAGGACTCCTCCCTACTCACCTCAGTCAAATGGGGTGGCCAAAAGAAAGAACCGTACTCTAACTGATTTGGTTAACGCCATGTTAGATACATCGGGTCTCTCCAAGGCATGGTGGGGGGAGGCGATATTGACAGCATGTCATGTCCTGAACCGAGTCCCCACAAAGAACAAAGAGATCACTCCATTCGAGGAATGGGAGAAGAAAAGGTTAAAACTCTCTTATCTACGAACATGGGGTTGTTTGGCGAAAGTCAATGCTCCAATTTCAAAGAAGCGCAAGCTTGGACCACAGACTGTGGATTGTGTTTTCCTGGGATATGCTTTTCATAGCATTGGCTATAGATTCTTGGTTGTAAAATCTGAGGTACCTGACATGCATGTCGGTACGATCATGGATTCGAATGATGCGACTTTCTTTGAAGATATCTTTCCCATGAAGGATATGGCTACCTCATCTAATCAGGAGATGCCTAGTTCATCGAATCAGGAACCAGTTACAATTACCGAACCTACAATTTCGATGGAACACTTTGAAAGTCCTGTGGAGGAGAACAATGAAGTTCCTATTAGGAGCAAGAGACAGAGGACTGCAAAGTCCTTTGGTGATGATTTTCTTGTCAGAGGCCTATGCATCTGAAGATGCTGACTACTGGAAGGAAGCGGTTCGTAGCGAGATGGATTCCATCTTGGCAAATGAAACTTGGGAGATAACTGATCGTCCTTATGTGTGCAAACCTATAGAATGCAAATGGGTATTCAAGAAGAAGCTTAGGCCTGATGGTACTATTGAAAAGTACAAGGCTCGACTCGTGGCTAAGGGTTATACCCAAAAGGAAGGTGAAGACTTCTTTGATACTTACTCACCCGTGGCTCGACTGACCACTATTCGGGTTCTACTTTCACTAGCTGCCTCGCATGGTCTTCTCGTTCATCAAATGGATGTTAAGACTGCTTTCCTAAATGGAGAGTTGGACGAGGAAATTTATATGGAACAACCAGACGGGTTTGTACTAGATGGTCAGGAAGGGAAAGTGTGCAAGTTGCTGAAGTCTTTGTACGGACTCAAGCAAGCACCCAAACAGTGACATGAGAAGTTTGAAAGAACTTTAACAGGTGCAGTCTTTGTTGTGAACGAAGCTGACAAATGTGTGTACTATCGCCATGGTGGGGGCGAGGGAGTTATCCTATGCTTGTATGTTGATGACATACTGATTTTCGGAACAAATCTGAATGTTATTAAGGAGGTCAAGGATTTCCTATCTCGTTGTTTTGAGATGAAGGATTTAGGAGTGGCTGATGTCATTCTGAACATCAAGTTGTTGAGAGACGATGATGGTGGGATTACTTTGCTTCAATCTCACTATGTGGAAAAGATCTTGAGTCGATTTGGCTATAGTGACTGCAAGCCCTCTCCAACACCATATGATGCGAGTGTGTTACTTCGAAAGAATCGAAGAATTGCTAGAGATCAATTGAAATATTCTCAGATTATTGGCTCGCTTATGTACTTAGCAAGTGCTACAAGACCTGACATCTCTTTTGCTGTTAGCAAACTGAGTTGGTTTGTCTCAAAACCAGGAGATGTGCATTGGAAAGCTCTAGAGAGAGTTTTGCGTTATTTGAAAGGCACTGCAAATTATGGAATTCACTACACCGGGCATCCAAAGGTGCTTGAAGGGTACAGTGACTCGAACTGGATCTCAGATGCCGATGAGATAAAGGCCACGAGCGGTTATGTATTCACTCATGGAGGTGGCGCTGTTTCTTGGAAGTTCTTGCAAGCAGACCATCTTAACGAGGTCAACAATGGAAGCAGAACTCACAGCACTAGATACAGCTACGGTTGAAGCAGATTGGCTTCGCCGGCTCTTGAATGACTTGCCGGTTGTTGAGAAACCTGTACCGGGTGTCCTTATGAACTGCGACAATCAAACTGTGATCACGAAAGTGAGCAGCTCAAAGGATAACATGAAGTCATCAAGACACGTTCAGAGAAGGTTAAAGTCTGTCAGGAAAATGAAAAACTCCGGAGTTATTGCGTTGGATTATATCCAAACGTCTAAAAATCTGGCAGATCCTTTTACTAAGGGTCTATCACGTAATGTGATAGATAATGCATCGAGGGAGATGGGTATGAGACCCACAATATGAGTTGTTCACAGTGGTAACCTATTCTTTGTGATCGGAGATCCCGTGAATTAGATGTGGAAGACAAGCTGTTGGTCAACTGAGAGGAGAGTATCCTTACTATTCACAATACCACTCCATGAAGATGCAATACTCTCCTAATCTGCATGGCAGGTTGATGTATATCTTAATGTGTTCTAAGTGGCTTATTTAAGCAGAGATGTTATCCTGCAGAACATCTTTTGAAGAACACACCTATATGAGTCTGATTGTCAAACGTCGCAATCTATGAGAGTAGGGTTCTCTCTAGTAAACTCATGAAAGGTCACGGAGTATGACGCATAAGCTCCACCCGCGGGGAAGACCCACGGTAGCCACGTATCGGTCAAGGCTTTATGTGAAGCTAGATTCGCAGAAAACTTGCAGTTCAAGGCCCAGTCCACTGTTCAAGTTGCTTACTAGTGTAGCATAGAGTTCTAGGTGGAAGTTCAACTTAACAGTCTCCACTGCAGTACCGGTATATAAAACAGTGTTTTGGAACCAAAGGCAAATTTTTGTGTGCCTCTGGGATCTGGTGGGGGATTGCTGGAATTTAGTCTATTTTGGGCAGCCCAATAACTATTTCAGAAATTCCTAATAAATCCTAGAGGCCCACTTAGCCCATTTGTGCAAGGCAAGGGATACTACTAAAGTTTAGTCCCACATTGCTAGTTTAGTGGGAGTTGGACCTCCTTATAAGGGAGGTTCTTTCCCCACTTGTACGAGCATGAGAACAAGAGGGATATCCACGCGCGCTCCTCCTCCGCCGCCCGCCTCGCCACGCCACGCCACGCCCGCCTCGTCACGACGCGCCGCGCCGCGGGTTGCGGGAATGAGCCGAGCCGATATCTAAATTTTTGCCACGCACTACGGGTATACGAAAGGTCACACAGGAAGCTGAAAAGATTTTTGCGAAAGTGGAGTTCGAATGCGAACGGTGCAGCCCTTCGGCTGCTGGCTGTTCGCTTCGCCTCCGTCTCTTCGTTTCGCCTCCCGTCGCTGACCCTCTCACCTCCTTCTCTTGCGCCTATAAAAGGGAGGTCGCTCCTCCCAGAGAACCGCACCAGAATCTCTTCCTCCTCTCCGCCACCAATTCCCTGAACACTGCTCTGCTGCTACTATCTTCCCATCCCGACTTGCGGTGTGCACCGCAGGTTGGGAGAGTAGGCCTCCGAAACCACACCTCTTTGAGTCCTGTACGGGAGAAGAGGTGATAAGGTTTTTGGGGAGAGCTCTGCGCGACTACTGACTGACTCCTTCATCACGGACGCCCCGGACTCCGACGACGACTTCTCCCCCGACATCGACAACCTCCTCGACGACATGGCTGGACGAGGACACCGACCCCAAGTCCAGTGCTACTGCTGCTGCTGTCCCGTATGTGTTCTTCTTTCTGTTAGATGTCCTGCCACAGTTTCTCGTACTAGTACTTGCCCTACTTATGTTAGGCTCTACTTCATACATGCAACTAGTTCTACTGTCTGCTATAGATATGTTAGCCTACGGTTCATATATGCAGAAGCTATTTACCTTCTCTCTGTCAGAAACGCATGACTTGTTTTATCTCTACTATATTAGTCATGCTTTATCTAGTATTTCTGTTAATAAAATCATTTGGTAAATTGCTTCATATTTCCAACAATCCAAAACCTTATTATAGGCAATTTACCCAAGTGATTGTTGCTTCCATGAGACCTCGTATGTTTGAGGGTATCCACTTAAAAGGTGGCGCGTGAGAGCAGTCTTATGTTTCAAACCATGAGTTGCTATGACGCCACTCTCCGCAAACCTGAAGAAGAGCTTGATGCTCAACAGGCACAAGCTTTTCAGAAAATGGATACTCTGTTTAAAGCTGCTCTCTTGAGTGTTCTTGGTGAGAACATAGTTGATGCTTATGCGTCAATTGATAATGGAAAAGATATGTGGGATGCACTCGAGGCCAAGTTTGGGGTCTCGGATGCTGGCACTGAGCTGTACATCATGGAGCAATTCTATGATTACAGGATGACTGAAGAGCGCTCCGTGGTTGAGCAAGCTCATGAGATACAGTCATTTGCTAGAGAACTTGAGCACTTCAGTTGTATGCTACCGGACAAGTTTGTTGCCGGAGGTATCATCACTAAGCTTCCTCCTTCATGGAGGAACTTTGCTACCTTGCTGAAGCATAAGAGGCAGGAGTTTTCCGTCCCGGATCTCATTGGCACTCTTGATGTGGAAGAAAAGGCGAGAGCAAAGGACACACATGCTCGAGGTATTGAGGGAGGATCTAGTGCCCAATATGGTACAGAAGCAGAACTGCAGAAGATAGAGAGAAAATGAAAGATGTTCCCTATGCTTCAGCCATAGGCTCTATCATGTATGCAATGCTGTGTTACCAGACCTGATGTGTGCCTTGCCTATAAGTTTAGCAGGAGGTACCAAAGTAATCCAGGAGTGGATCACTGGACAGCGTCAAGAAAACATCCTGAAGACCTGAAAAGACTAAGGATATGTTTCTCGTATATGGAGGTGACAAAGAGCTCACCGTTAAAAAAACTTACGTTTGATTGCAAGCTTTGACACTGATCCGGACGATTCTAAATCGCCAAACCGATACGTGTTTACATTAAACGGTGGAGCTGTCAGTTGTGCAGTTCTAAACAAAAGCGTCGTAGCGGATCTACATGTGAAGCGGAAGTACCATAGCTGCTTCGAAGCAGTGAACGAAGGAGTCTGGATGAAGGAGTTCATATCCGATCTAGGTGTCATACCTAGTGCATCGGGTCCAATGAAAATCTTTTGTGACAATACTGGTGCAATTGCCTTGGCAAAGGAATCCAGATTTCACAAGAGGAACCAAGCACATCAAGAGACGCTTCAATTCCATCCGGGATCTAGTCCAGGTGGGAGACATAGAGATTTGCAAGATACATACGGATCTGAATGTTGCAGACCCGTTGACTAAGCCTCTTCCACGAGCAAAACATGATCAGCACCAAGGCTCCATGGGTGTTAGAATCATTACTGTGTAATCTAGATTATTGACTCTAGTGCAAGTGGGAGACTGAAGGAAATATGCCCTAGAGGCAATAATAAATTTATTATTTATTTCCTTATATATCATGATAAAAGTCTATTATTCATGCTAGAATTGTATTAAACCGGAAACATGATACATGTGTGAATACATAGACAAACAGAGTGTCACTAGTATGCCTCTACTAGACTAGCTTGTTAATCAAAGATGGTTATGTTTCCTAACCATGGACAAAGAGTTGTCATTTGATTAACAGGATCACATCATTAGTTGAATGATCTGATTGACATGACCCATTCCATTAGCTTAGCACCCGATTGTTTAGTATGTTGCTATTGCTTTCTTCATGACTTATACATGTTCCTATGACTATGAGATTATGCAACTCCCGTTTGCCAGAGGAACACTTTGTGTGCTACCAAACGTCACAACGTAACTGGGTGATTATAAAGGAGCTCTACAGGTGTCTCCAAAGGTACATGTTGGTTGGCGTATTTCGAGATTAGGATTTGTCACTCCGATTATCGGAGAGGTATCTCTGGGCCCTCTCGGAAAAGTCACATCACATAAGCCTTGCAAGCATTGCAGCCAATGAGTTAGTTGCGAGATGATGTATTACGGAACGAGTAAAGAGACTTGCCGGTAACGAGATTGAACTAGGTATTGGATACCGACGATCGAATCTCGGGCAAGTAACATACCGATGACAAAGGGAACAACGTATGTTGTTATGCGGTCTGACCGATAAAGATCTTCGTAGAATATGTAGGAGCCAATATGGGCATCCAGGTCCCGCTATTGGTTATTGACCGGAGATGTGTCTCAGTCATGTCTGCATTATTCTCGAACCGTAGGGTCCGCACGCTTAACGTTACGATGACAATTATTATGAGTTTATGCATTTTAATGTACCGAAGTTAGTTCGGAGTCCCGGATGTGATCACGGACATGACGAGGAGTCTCGAAATGGTCGAGACATAAAGATTGATATATTGGAAGCCTATGTTTGAATATCGGAAGTGTTCCGGGTGAAATCGGGATTTTACCGGAGTACCGGGAGGTTACCGGAACCCCCCGGGAACCATATGGGCCTTAGTGGGCTTTAGTGGAAAGGAGAAAGGGGCAGACCAAGGTGGGCCGTGCGCCTCCCCCCTCCCCTAGTCCTATTAGGACAAGGAGAGGTGGCCGGCCCCCCTCTCTCTCTTCCCCCTCGGGGAATCCTATTCCAATTAGGATTGGGGGGAGTCCTACTCCCGGTAGGAGGAGGACTCCTCCTGCGCCCTCCTCCTGGCCGACCGCCCCCTCCCCCTTGGCTCCTTTATATACGAGGGCAGGGGGGCACCTCTAGACACACAAGTTGATCCTTGAGATCGTTCCTTAGCCGTGTGCGGTGCCCCCTGCCACCATATTCCACCTCGATCATATTGTAGCGGTGCTTAGGCGAAGCCCTGCGACGGTAGAACATCAAGATCGTCACCACGCCGTCGTGCTGACGGAACTCCTCCCCGACGCTTTGCTGGATCGGAGCCCGGGTATCGTCATCGAGCTGTACGTGTGCTAAGAACTCGGAGGTGCCGGAGTAACGGTGCTTGGATCGGTCGGATTGGGAAGACATACGACTACTTCCTCTACGTTGTGTCAACGCTTCCGCAGTCGGTCTGCGTGGGTACGTAGACAACACTCTCCCCTCTCGTTGCTGTGCATCACCATGATCTTGCGTGTGCGTAGGAAATTTTTTGAAATTACTACGTTCCCCAACACCAGGTCCCGCTATTGGTTATTGACCAGAGAGGTGTCTCGGTCATGTCTACATATATAGTTCTCGAACCCGTAGGGTCCGCACGCTTAACGTTCGTTGGCGATATAGTACTATGAGTTATGTATGTTGGTGACCGAATGTTGTTCGGAGTTTTGGATGAGATCACAGATATGACGAGGAACTCTGGAATGGTCCGGAAGTAAAGATTGATATGTGGATAGTAGTGTTTGATCTCCGGAAGGGTTCCGGAATTCACCAGAAGGGGTTCCGGATGTTTCCTGAAATGTTTGGGCATGAGATCACTTTATCTGGGCCAGAGGGGAAAGCCCACGAGGCTTTTGGAAAGTGCAAAAGGAAGTTTTGCGGAGACTAGAGGCTAGACGCCAAGAACCCTGGCGTCTAGGGGGTAGCCGCCGGGAACCCTGGCGTCTAGCCCTAGAGTCCGACAAGGACTCTTGCCTTTCGGGTGAAACCGACTTTGAGGAGGCTTTTACTCCAAGTTTCGACCCTAGGGCTCAACATATAAATAGTGGGGTAGGGCTAGCACCAAAGACACATCAAGAAACACCAAGTCGTGTGCCGGCAACCCCGTCCCCTCTAGTTTATCCTATGTCATAGTTTTCGTAGTGCTTAGGCGAAGCCCTGCGGAGATTGTTCTTCACCAACACCATCACCACGCCGTCGTGCTACCGGAACTCATCTACTACTTCGCCCCTCTTGCTGGATCGAGAAGGCGAGGACGTCACCGAGCCGAACGTGTGCAGAACTTGGAGGTGCCGTGCTTTCGGTACTTGGATCGGTCGGATCATGAAGACGTACGACTACATCAACCGCGTTGATATAACGCTTCCGCGAACGGTCTACGAGGGTACGTAGACAACACTCTCCCCTCTCATTGCTATGCATCACCATGATCTTGCGTGTGCGTAGGAAATTTTTGAAATTACTACGTTCCCCAACAGTGGCATCCAAGCCTAGGTTTTATGCGTAGATGTCATATGCACGAGTAGAACACAAGTGAGTAGTGGGCGATATAAGTCATACTGCTTACCAGCATGTCATACTTTGGTTCAGCGGTATTGTTGGATGAAGCGGCCCAGACTGACATTACGCGTACGCTTACGCGAGACTGGTTCTACCGACGTGCTTTGCACACAGGTGGCTGGCGGGTGTCAGTTTCTCCAACTTTAGTTGAACTGAGTGTGGCTACGCCCGGTCCTTGCGAAGGTTAAAACAACACCAACTTGACAAACTATCGTTGTGGTTTTGATGCGTAGGTAAGAACGGTTCTTGCTCAGCCCGTAGAAGTCACGTAAAACTTGCAACAACAAAGTATAGGACGTCTAACTTGTTTTTGCAGGGCATGTTGTGATGTGATATGGTCAAGACATGATGCTAAATTTTATTGTATGAGATGATCATGTTTTGTAACCGAGTTATCGGCAACTGGCAGGAGCCATATGGTTATCGCTTTATTGTATGCAATGCAATTGCGTTGTAATGCTTTACTTTATCACTAAGCGGTAGTGATAGTCGTGGAAGCATAAGATTGGTGAGACGACAACGATGCTACGATGGTGATCAAGGTGTCGCGCTGGTGACGATGGTGATCATGATGGTGCTTCAGAGATGGAGATCACAAGCACAAGATGATGATGGCCATATCATATCACTTATATTAATTGCATGTGATGTTTATCTTTTATGCATCTTATCTTGCTTTGTTTGATGGTAGCATTATAAGATGATCTCTCACTAAATTTCAAGATAAAAGTGTTCTCCCTGAGTATGCACCGTTGCCAAAGTTCGTCGTGCCCAGACACCACGTGATGATCGGGTGTGATAAGCTCTACGTCCATCTACAACGGGTGCAAGCCAGTTTTGCACACGTAGAATACTCAGGTTAAACTTGACGAGCCTAGCATATGCAGATATGGCCTCCGAACAGTGAGACTGAAAGGTCGAGCGTGAATCATATAGTAGATATGATCAACATATTGATGTTCACCATTGAAAGCTACTCCATTTCACATGATGATCAGTTATGGTTTAGTTGATTTGGATCACGTGATCACTTAGAAGATTAGAGGGATGTCTTTCTAAGTGGGAGTTCTTAAGTAATATGATTAATTGAACATAAATTTATCATGAACTTAGTCCTGGTAGTATTAGCATATCTATGTTGTATATCAATAGCTTGCGTTTAGCTCCCCTGTTTTATTTTTGATATGTTCCTAGAGAAAACTAAGTTGAAAGATATTAGTAGCAATGATGCGGATTGGATCCGTGATCTGAGGTTTATCCACATTGCTGCACAGAAGAATTATGTCCTTGATGCACCGCTAGGTGAAAAACCTATTGCAGGAGCAGATACAGATGTTATGAACGTTTGGCTAGCTCAATATGATGACTACTTGATAGTTTAGTGCACCATGCTTAAACGGCTTAGAATCGGGACTTCAAAGACGTTTTGAACGTCATGGACCATATGAGATGTTCCAGGAGTTGAAGTTAATATTTCAAGCAAATACCCGAGTTGAGAGATATGAAGTCTCCAACAAGTTCTATAGCTAAAAGATGGAGGAGAATAGCTCAAGCAGTGAGCATGTGCTCAGATTGTCTGGGTACTACAATCGCTTGAATCAAGTGGGAGTTAATCTTCCAGATAAAAATAGTGATTGACAGAATTCTCTAGTCACCATCACCAAGTTAGTAGAACTTAGTGATGAACTATAATATGCAAGGGATGACGAAAACAATTCCCAAGCTCTTCGCGATGCAAAAACCGGTGAAGGTAGAAATCGAGAAAAACATCAAGTGTTGATGATTGACAAGACCACTAGTTTCAAGAGAAAGCGCAAAGGGAAGAAGGGGAACTTCAAGAAGAACGGCAAACAAGTTGTTGCTCAAGTGAAGAAACCCAAATCTGAACCTAAACCTGAGACTAAGTGCTTCTACTGCAAAGGGACTGGTCACTAGAAGCGGAACTACCCCAAGTATTTGGTGGATAAGAAGGATGGCAAAGTGAACAAAGTTATATTTGATATACATGTTATTGATATGTACTTTACTAGTGTTTATAGCAACCCCTCGGTATTTCATACTGGTTCAGTTGCTAAGAGTAGTAACTCGAAACGGGAGTTGCAGAATGAACAGAGACTAGTTAAGGGTGAAGTGACGATGTGTGTTGGAAGTGGTTCCAAGATTGATATGATCATCATCGCACACTCCCTATACTTTCGGGATTAGTGTTGAACCTAAATAAGTGTTATTTGGTGTTTGCGTTGAGCATGAATATGATTTGATCATGTTTATTGCAATATGGTTATTCATTTAAGTAAGAGAATAAATTGTTGTTCTGTTTACATGAATAAAACCTTATATGGTTACACACCCAATGAAAATGGTTCGTTGGATCTCGATCGTAGTGATACACATATTCATAATATTAAAACCAAAAGATGCAAAGTTAATAATGATAGTGCAACATATTTGTGGCACTGTCGTTTAGGTCATATTGGTGTAAAGCGCATGAAGAAACTCCATGCTGATGGACTTTTTGAATCACTTGATTATGAATCACTTGATGCTTGCGAACCATGCCTCATGGGCAAGATGACTAAGACTCCGTTCTCCGTAACAATGGAGCGAGCAACTAACTTATTGGAAATAATACATACTGATGTTTGCGGTCCGATGAGTGTTAAGGCTCACGGCAAGTATCGTTATTTTCTGACCTTCACAGATGATTTAAGCAGATATGAGTATATCTACTTGATGAAACACAAGTATGAAATATTTGAAAAGTTCAAAGAATTTCAGAGTGAAGTGGAGAATCATTGTAACAAAAATAAAAGTTTTTATGATATGATCGCAGAAGTAAAATATTTGAGTTACGAGTTTGGCCTTCAGTTAAAACAATGTGAAATAGTTTCACTACTCACGCCACCTGGAACACCACAGCGTAATGGTGTGTCCGAACATCATAACCGTACTTTATTTGATTTAGTGCAAATCTATGATGTCTCTTACCGATTTACCACTATCATTTTGGGGTTATGCATTAGAGACAACTGCATTCACATTAAAAAGGGCACCATCTAAATCCGTTGAGACGACACCGTATGAACTATGGTTTGGCAAGAAACCTAAGCTGTCGTTTCTTAAAGTTTGAGGTTGCAATGCTTATGTGAAAAAGTTTCAACCTGATAAGCTCAAACCCAAATCGGAGAAGTGCGTCTTCATAGGATACCCAAAATAAAAATGTTGGGTACACCTTCTATCATAGATCCGAAGGCAAGATATTCGTTGCTGAGAATGGATCCTTTCTAGAGAAGGAGTTTCTCTCGAAAGAAGTGAGTGGGAGGAAAGTAGAACTTGATGAGGTAACTGTACCTGCTCCCTTATTGGAAAGTAGTTCATCACAGAAATCTGTTCCTGTGACTACTACACCAATTAGTGAGGAAGCTAATGATGAAGATCATGTAACTTCAGATCAAGTTACTACCGAAACCTCGTAGGTAAACCAGAGTGAGATCCGCACCAGAGTGGTACGGTAATCCTGTTCTGGAGGTCATGTTACTTGACCATGACGAACCTACGAACTATGAGGAAGCGATGATGAGCCCAGATTCCGCGAAATGGCTTGAGGCCATGAAATCTGAGATGAGATCCATGTATGAGAACGAAGTATGGACTTTGATTGACTTGCCCGTTGATCGGCGAGCCATTGAGATTAAATGGATCTTCAAGAGGAAGACGGATGCTGATAGTAGTGTTACTATCTACAAAGCTAGAATTGTCGCAAAAAGGTTTTCGATAAGTTCAAGGTGTTGACTACGATGAGAGTTTCTCACTCGTATCTATGCTTAAGTCTGTCCAAATCATGTTAGCAATTGCCGCATTTTATGAAATCTGGCAAATGGGTAAACAAAACTGCATTCCTTAATGGAGTTATTAAAGAAGAGTTGTATATGATGCAACCAGAAGGTTTTGTTGATCCTAAAGGTGTTAACAAAATGTGCAAGCTCCAGCGATCCATCTATGGACTGGTGCAAGCATCTCGGAGTTGGAGTATATGCTTTGATGAGTTGATCAAAGCATATAGTTTTATACAGACTTGCGGTGAAGCCTGTATTTACAAGAAAGTGAATGAGAGCACTACAACATTTCTGATAAGTATATGTGAATGACATATTGTTGATCGGAAATGATGTAGAATTATTCTACAAAGCATAAAGGAGTGTTTGAAAGGAGTGTTTCAAAGTAAGACCTCGGTGAAGCTGCTTACATATTGAGCATCAAGATCTATAGAGATAGATCAAGACGCTTGATAAGTTTTTCAATGAGTACATACCTTGACAAGATTTGGAAGTAGTTCAAAATGGAACAGTCAAAGAAGGAGTTCTTTCCTGTGTTACAAAGGTGTGAAGTTGAGTAAGACTCAAAACCCGACCACGGCAGAAGATAGAGAGAGAATGAAAGTCATTCCCTATGCCTCAGCCATAGGTTCTATAAAGTATGCCATGCTCTGTACCAGACCTATTGTATACTCTGCCCTGAGTTTGGCAAGGGAGTACAATAGTGATCTAGGAGTAGATCACTGGACAGCGGTCAAAATTATCCTTAGTGGAATAAGGATATGTTTCTCGATTATGGAGGTGACAAAAGGTTCGTCGTAAAGGGTTACGTCGATGCAAGTTTTGACACTGATCCAGATGACTCTAAGTCTCAATCTGGATACATATTGAAAGTGGGAGCAATTAGCTAGATTAGCTCCATGCAGAGCATTGTTGACATAGAAATTTGCAAAATACTTACGGATCTGAATGTGGCAGACCCGTTGACTAAACTTCTCTCACAAGCAAAACATGATCACACCTCAGTACTCTTTGGGTGTTAATCACATAAGCGAGTGAACTACATTATTGACTCTAGTAAACCCTTTGGGTGTTGGTCACATATCGATGTGAACTATGGGTGTTAATCACATGGTGATGTGAACTATTGATGTTAAATCACATGGCGATGTGAACTAGATTATTGACTCTAATGCAAGTGGGAGACTGAAGGAAATATGCCCTAGAGGCAATAATAAAGTTATTATTTATTTCCTTATATCATGATAAATGTTTATTATTCATGCTAGAATTGTATTAACCGGAAACATAATACATGTGAGAATACATAGACAAAAAGAGTGTCACTAGTATGCCTCTATTTGACTAGCTCATTGATCAAAGATGGTTATGTTTCCTAACCATAGACATGAGTTGTCATTTGATTAACAGGATCACATCATTAGGAGAATGATGTGATTGACTTGACCCATTCCGTTAGCATAGCACTTGATCATTTAGTTTGTTGCTATTGCTTTCTTCATGACTTATACATGTTCCTATGACTATGAGATTATGCAACTCCCGTTTACCGGAGGAACACTTTGTGTGCCACCAAACATCACAACGTAACTGGGTGATTATAAAGGTGCTCTATAGGTGTCTCCAAAGGTACTTGTTGGGTTGGCGTATTTCGAGATTAGGATTTGTCACTCCGATTGTCGGAGAGGTATCTCTGGGCCCACTCGGTAATGCACATCACTATAAGCCTTGCAAGCATTGCAACTAATGAGTTAGTTGCAGGATGATGTATTACGGAACGAGTAAAGAGACTTGCCGGTAACGAGATTGAACTAGGTATTGAGAAACCGACGATCGAATCTCGGGCAAGTAACATACCGATGAAAAAGGGAACAACGTATGTTGTTAGGCGGTCTGACCGATAAAGATCTTCGTAGAATATGTAGGAGCCAATATGGGCATCCAGGTCCCGCTATTGGTTATTGACCAGAGAGGTGTCACGGTCATGTCTACATAGTTCTCGAACCCGTAGGGTCCGCACGCTTAACGTTCGTTGACGATATAGTACTATGAGTTATGTATGTTGGTGACCGAATGTTGTTCGGAGTTTTGGATGAGATCACAGATATGACGAGGAACTCCGGAATGGTCCGGAAGTAAAGATCGATATGTGGATAGTAGTGTTTGATCTCCGGAAGGGGTTCCGGATGTTTCCCGAAATGTTTGGGCACGAGAACACTTTATCTAGGCCAAAGGGGAAAGCCCACGAAGCTTTTGGAAAGTGCAAAAGGAAGTTTTGCGGAGACCAGAGGCTAGATGCCAGGAACCCTGGCGTCTAGGGGGTAGACGCCGGGAACCCTGGCGTCTAGCCCTGGAGTCCGAGAAGGACTCTTGCCTTTCGGGTGAAACCGACTTTGAGGAGGCTTTTACTCCAAGTTTCGACCCCAGGGCTCAACATATAAATAGAGGGGTAGGGCTAGCACCAAAGACACATCAAGAAACACCAAGTCGTGTGCCGGCAACCCCGTCCCCTCTAGTTTATCCTACGTCATAGTTTTTGTAGTGCTTAGGCGAAGCCCTGCGAAGATTGTTCTTCACCAACACCGTCACCATGCCGTCGTGCTGTCGGAACTCATCTACTACTTCGCCCCTCTTGCTGGATCGAGAAGGCGAGGACGTCACCGAGCCGAACGTGTGCAGAAGTCGGAGGTGCCGTGCTTTCGGTACTTGGATCGGTCGGATCGTGAAGACGTACAACTACATCAACCGCGTTGATATAACGCTTCCGCGAATGGTCAATGAGGGTACGTAGACAACACTCTCCCCTCTCGTTGCTATGCATCACCATGATCTTCTGTGTGCGTAGGAAATTTTTGAAATTACTACGTTCCCCAACAATCAGGTGTTGGGGATACATGGAAGCATAATATCTCACCCAAAACTAGCAAATCCTACATCCAGTTGTATCCATCCTTCAACACATAAGCAAGAAACCTTCAGAAATCGTTTACGTCAACCTTCGAAAAGCATCCGTTATACAAGTTATGGCAATACTCCCGAACTCCCGCCCCAGTACTGGGTGGCGTCGAGGTTATCTCACCAACAACTGCATAAAAGAGATTTTCGATGTCGGCGAAACTCAGGTATTCCAGAATCTCAATGATAAAATTGTGATGACAACACCTCGGAGCTCAACTCCCCGGGACACTGCCACAACCCCTAAATGTCAGGAGGCACCAAGAACAATGTTCTCATCACAAATCGATCGGAACGATTCCAAGATACCCGCGTGATCCTAAATTTTTTTAGTGAAATTTGAGAAGAGAAGAGTCAAAACTCTACGTCAGGATGCCTCACCAGAGCGATGAAGGGACTGAGGAGTAAAAAGAATTCTACTCTCTGATATATATAATCCTAAATAACTCAAAACATTTTTCAAGACTCAACAACGCCAGCGATTCGATCAAGCAGGGGGCTCCTAAGGTCAGGGAAGGCTCTGATTACCAACTTGTAACGCCCACGATGCGGCTATATATCCCACGTGTCGAAGCATGACTTAGAGGCATAACCGCATTGTAAGCAATGTCGCAAGTGAGGTAATCTTCACACAACCCATGTAATACATAAGGGGAAGAGATACGTAGTTGGCTTACAATCGCCACTTCACACAATTACATGAATAAAGCATTACATCAACCAGATACAATCAAGGTCTGACTACGGAACCAAAATAAAAGAAGACTACCCCAAATGCTACATAGATCCCCGATTGTCCCAATTGGGCTCCACTACTGATCAACGGGAAACAGAACAACACAATGAACACGATCTTCATCAAGCTCCTCTTTGAGCTTGGTTGCGTCACCTGCACGGTATCATCGGCACCTGCAAACTGGTTTTGGAAGTATCTGTGAGTCACGGGGACTCAGCAATCTCACACCCTCGCGATCAAGACTATTTAAGCTTATAGGTAGGGTAAAAGGTATGAGGTGGAGCTGCAGCAAGCGACTAGCGTATTTGGTGGCTAACATATGCGCAAAAGAGAGTGAGAAGAGAAGGCAACGGCACGAGCAGTAAACTATGGTCAAGAAGTGATCCTAGAACAACCTACGCCAAGCATAACTCTAACACCGTGTTCACTTCCCGGACCCCGCCGAGAAGAGACCATCATGGCTACACACGCGGTTGATGTATTTTAATTAAGATAAACTTCAGGTTTTCTACAACCGGACATTAACAAATTCCCATCTGCCCATAACCGCGGGCACGGCTTTTGAAAGTTCAAATCCCTACAGGGGTGTCCCAACTTAGCCCATCACAAGCTCTCACGGTCAACGAAGGATATTCCTTCTCCCAAGAAGACCCGATCAGGCTCGGAATCCCGGTTACAAGACATCCTCGACAATGGTAAAACAAGTCCAGCAAAGCCGCCCGAATGTGCCGACAAATCCCGATAGGAGCTGCACATATCTCGTTCTCAGGGCACACTCAGATGAGACATCCTACAAGTAAAACCAACCCTCAAGTTGCCCCGAGGTGGCCCCGCAGTCTACTCGGTTCGGACCAACACTTAGAGAAGCACTGGCCCGGGGGGGTTAAAATAAAGATGACCCTTGAGTCTGC
Source organism: Triticum urartu (assembly GCF_003073215.2). Lineage (NCBI taxonomy): Eukaryota > Viridiplantae > Streptophyta > Magnoliopsida > Poales > Poaceae > Triticum > Triticum urartu. Next base: position 722,993,741 of record NC_053024.1, on the reverse strand, counting down.
AGAACCCAAGGGAAATAAAAGGCTAGGTGGTGAATGGTAAAACCAATGTTGGGCCTTGCTGGAGGAGTTTTATTCAAGGCGAACTGTCAAGGGGTTCCCATTATAACCCAACCGTGTAAGGAACGCAAAATTCGGGAACATAACACCGATATGACGGAAACTAGGGCAGCAAGGGTGGAACAAAACACCAGGCATAAGGTCGAGCCTTCCACCCTTTACCAAGTATATAGATGCATTCATTAAATAAGAGATATTGCGATATCCCAACAAAATATCCATGTTCCAAACAAGGAACAAGCTCCAATCTTCACCTTCAACTAACAATGCTATAAGAGGGACCGAGCAAAGTGGTAACATAGCCAAACAACAGTTTGCTAGGACAAGGTGGGTTAGAGGCTTGACATGGCAAATGGGAGGCATGATAAGCAAGTGGTAGGTATCGTAGCATAGGCATAGCAAAAGAGCGAGCATCTAGCAAGCAAAGATAGAAGTGATTTCGAGGGTATGGTCGTCTTGCCTGAGATCCCGCAAGGAAGAAGAACGAGTCCATGAAGAAGACAAACAGACGTAGTCGAACGAATCCACACAACACGACGTTATCGGAACCAACCCGAAGAAGCAACACCGGAAAGAAGCAAACAATCATGGTAAACAATCATCACATAAACATGGCATGATGCGCAAACAAGTATGATGCATGTCCGGTTTAATGAGGCATGGCATGGCAAAGTGCACAAACAACCCTACAAATTAAGTGGAGCTCAATATGCAACTCCGTTGCATATTGACGAAACACCACGTGACTTATTTAGTTCAATCTTTTTTATGTACCCAACAATATTAAATGTTGTTAAACATGGCAAGAGGGTGAAGCAAAGTAAAATTACCTGTCTAGTCAAGTTTAAATGAGGCCGGAAGCAACGAACAACAATTCCGGTAAATCCCCATATGCATATTTTAGGTTTGGTATTGTTCTGCCCTAAACATAATTTTAGAGTTATTAGACATGCAAAGTAAGGTCACCATGTTAAACTAGGCATTTTCCACCCCATTTACATATAAAGTTTATTAAATTCTGAGTTACGGTTATTTAGTTATGAATTAAAGCATTTTAACAAGTTATTTAAGCAAATTTAAACAAACAGCGGTTTAAACATTTTAAACATGGATGAAAGTTGGATATTATTAAACTAGACAAAATTCTAGACATTTTACATATAAATTTTGTTTTAATCCGATGCACGGTTAATTAGTTAGGATATGCATGAAGTGCAAGGGTGTTTCTGCAAAACTGACAGTCTCTGGATAAATTAGCTAAATCCGACCAAGGGAAAAAACATGATACGGACCGCATCTGAGAAGGAAGCCCAACAGGGAAAGGAAAAAAAGGGGGGGCGCTGGGGTGGCCTCACCCAGTGGGCTGAGGTCCAGTCGGTTGGTGGAGAGGTCCAGGCAGGCCGCGCGCCGCTGGGCCTGGCAGCTGGGCCGATTGGTGGACCTCACGCGAGACAAGGCCCAGGTGCGGGTCTTCTGCAGTCAACACGATGACGAGGGAGCGCTCGTCCTCGACTGAAACGAAGCACAGGCGAGGCATTGATGGATCTGGGCGGTGAAGGCCGCTCCCGCCGACGGACTTGACGGATCGAGATCGGGGAAGGCCCTGGAGACCACGGCGGGACTTGGCGGCCTCTTGTGACTCTGGCAGCTCCAGGTGAAGGGCGACGAGGAGGAGGAAGGGGCGCGCCGGTTGCTGCTGCTACTGGCCGGCGAAGGCGAGCTCCGGCGGACGAGGTCGCCGACCGACAGCAGGGTCGACGGAGACGCCTGGGTACGAGGGCTCCGGTCTCGTGGAAAAGGCACACAGGCACAAGGGGAAGGCAGCGGCGACGAGAGGCCGGCGGCGGCGCTCCTGTTCTCATCGGGATCGAGCGAGGAATAGCAGCACGGTGATGCAGATCGGCCGGAGTGGCGCTCGGGCCCTAGATGGGCTCGGGCGGGCCTTGCGCGAGCCTGAGTGGGCCACGGCGGCGCGGGGAGACAGGGGAAAAGCGAGGAGAGGCCACGTGGCCGCCGGCGAGTGGCCACGGGCGGCTGCGGGCGGTGGCTGAGCCAATCTGGGCGCGCCAAGTGGCGGGTGTGAGGTGGAGGGCGCCGGAAAATGAGGAGGGGGTGGTTGGATCTGGTTAGCAGCGCGGGCTTTGAGGTTGATGTGGTGGCTGGAGGTTTGGGGAGGGGCTAGGCTAGGTTTAGACCCGATTTGGAAGGGGAAGGGGTCTATTTATAGTAGGTGGGCTAGGATTAGGGTTTGGAGATGGGCTTGCTCCGTTTTGGACCCTCGGATTGCGATCGTGTGGTCCGAAGCGGAGGGAAACTAGGTGGTCTGAGAGCAGAGAAGAGAAGAAGAGGCCCGGCGGTAGTCCCGGATATCGAAAACGTCCGACGATTTGACCGACTATATTGTCTCTATAGTTTAACGGTTGGACTATCAAACGAGTTCCGAATGCGATGAAACTTGACAGGCGGTCTATCTACACTATAATAAGACCACACGCCAACTTTCAACCCAATCCGAGAACATTTTCCGGCCACTTATAAAATACTATTTCGGACATGCCGCGGGCGCGTGCAAGTGTGGTCGGGCTCAGAACGAACAACGGAAAGAACGAGGAGACCGGGACGGATGCAAGTTTTGAAAATGTGATGATGAAATGCACATGACGACATGACAAGATGCAACACGCAAGCGAATGACAAGACAACAACAGCGAATAACTGGAAGACACTTGGCATATCGGTCTCGGGGCGTCACATTCTTCCTTCGTAGGCCACCTTCATCTCATCAACATTGGCCCTCCTCTCCTTGGCCACCACCCACCTTTCCTATTGCCAACCTCCTCTCTCTAGTCTTTCTCCTCACCTCCATTTCTTTGGCTCTCAAGGTCTTCTTTGCCTTAGCCATATACCTTCCTTATTGCCATGATATTGTCCAATGACTCTTTGTAGTCATTGTCTCCTCCCTTCTTCATCTTGTCCTTGCCTTTCATCCTACCATCGGCCCTCTTCTTAGCATCCGAGTTTGGAGTGGGGATTTTTTCGTCCATGGCACTTGATGCATCATTATCGATGTCACCTTGTGTTGCATTTCCACCGATCTCTTTGACTTCTTATTTGGAATTTCATTGTATTTGCGGTTCTTCCACTTCTAAACATCTCCACTCTCTGTCCAACAGTGGTGCAAATTGAATCTCTTGCCTTTCCTTGAACATTTTCCCTTGCATTTTCCTCGGCCCTTAAACAATTCTTGAGCAATGTTGAGCTACATACCACAAGTGAGAAAAGAAGTTAGCCACCAATCCATACATGATATGAAAAAATAATGGACGAATGCAAACAAACAATCATCTTATCGTTGGTATTTGTGCCCCTCGGGTTCATACAGTCAACTTGTGCCAGGCATACCAAACACTATTGGCATTCCGATGATATTGTTTGCCATCGACGTTGGTGCAAAATTTCCAATAGATACATGCCACTAGTATTGCGTGCCATGAAGTACTTAGAGATACACTTCCTATAACTTGGCATTGGTTGCTCGACACGGATGAGCGGTTCAAAACCAACCTTCTTTCACACGTCACAGAACATTTTTTTCCTCTTTGGTAGTGTAATTCCCACCTCTCCCCTTGGAACTGCATCAACAAAGTACTCTTCTTCCATGTCAAGAACGTGCTTTTCTTGCAATGCATATTCTTGAAAGGGAATTTCTTGGGATATAAAATCTTTTTATAGAAAATTTTGAGATGCAACACAAGTATATTGCAAAAAGGATTTTGCACTACATACATCAAATTTGAATAAAATACACTCACATCACATCATAATTGCCTACAAAATGTATCCCATTAAAATCAATGGGAAAAACGGAAAATATTTTTTTACCTCCTAGGCATTTCACCGCACACGTTGGGGACACCTAGTGGCGGGGCTAAGTTTAGAAAATGGGTGTACAAAGTTCAATATTAGTATTATCCCAGTTAATTAGAATGGACTAATATATACACAATACTAGCATTAAGATTGCAGCCGTGTGTTTTCGGGGTTAGAACGAAAATTAATGCGTGCACATCCTCCGCCCATGGGGACACCTGCAGTTGTGGTGACGAGTGACAACGGATTGTTCTCGTGTGGTGGTGGGCAAAGAGGTGGATAGGGCCTAGGCGGTGTCGGGGGAGCCACTATCACCATGGAAGGCATCGTCGGTGGCGGGGCCATCGCCATTGTCGCCACCTTCTTCTTTGCCCGAGCAGTAGCTGTGGCTGATGGATCCTGCGGCGACCTCTTCTCCGAGACCTTGTTGGTGTGCAGGGGAGCTTTGGCGGTGATGGCGGAGTCCTTTGTCGCTTCCCCGCCGACCACGGCGGTTGTTTGTGGCGTCACAAGGCATTGGCACCGGACGACCTTTGGGTTGTTGGCACCAACGCGAGAACCACGGGAGGGATTGTTGCTGGTGCGACGGGAGCGGCAGTGATTTTAACAAGGTTCTATACTTGTGGGAAAAGGAGGGGCACTAGGGCTTTGAAATACAACAAGGCGTTCCAAGATTGCTTGATGGACTGTGCATTCGAGGATCTGCGTTATAATGGTGATGCGTTCACAAGGAGCCCGCATGACCTTGTATATGATAGCTTAAAAAGTCTTCATGCATGTGCTCCTAAGAACCCGCACCCTAAAGTCATAGTCATCGCCGTTGAACCTTAATCTATCTGAAGCTCTTGACTCTAGTTTTATTTACCAGAGTGTTTCATGGTGGTGAGGCGCCCGGACCCCTACTCTTAATCAATGTGGGTTGTGAGATCGATTCTACATCCATTGTGATGGTACTCTGGCTGGCCCTTATGATGCCATTTATCAGACAAGTGGGTTGTGTTCATTTTATCCATTAGAGGATACTTTAATTACCACATGTTCCAATACTTTTGAATTTTCAATAAACATTGAAAACACCCTAACTTACTTTTAATTTATTTTCCTCTAGGCCCCAAAAGTTACTCTCAAGAAGCATATCAGAAATGTGAGCATCTCGGTCAAAAAATCATGAGATGTCCAGTACCATCCAGCGTGATAATAACCACGCAAGAGCACGTCAAAGCCTCAAAGCGCTGTTCACTGACATCGAGTATATATCATCTAGAAAAACGCTGGGGAGCTGCAACAAGCACTCACCCTTCATGTGGTACACGCTAAACTAGAAGTGATACTTCGGCATCCACACACAAAGAAAAAACGAGAAGTGCCTAAGTAATTTTCATCATCTTAGGAGTCACACTCTAGTACTGCATTAATTAGTACTCCCTCCGTTTCATAATGTAAGACATTTTCACACTAGTATAATGTCAAAAAACATCTTACATTATGAGACGAAGGGAGTACGTAATTTTAATGCAGATCTCAACATATGCCGTAACTAGCCTAGCAGTCACACTCATCGATCAGAGTGCATTCGCTGCTGGATGGACGATCACATCCGGTTCATCCCGTGGCTAAATTTCGTGTTTTGACTTTTTTTTAAACTTAGTCCAGATTTGATCCTAATTTGTAAAAATTTCAGGATCCAACCCTTTTCTTACCGTCGGAGTCTTATAACAGCCTACCGCCAAGGCTTCTAGCGATAGGTTTGCATGCCCTATCGTAAATTTTTTCTAAGTATGAAACACAATGCATGCTCGTGCCTACCGCCGGTCACCTTGGCGGTAGGGTTGTACATGCTACCGCCAGCCTGTTTGATGATAGAGGTGTTTCCTACCGCCAAGGACCCTGACGGTATGCTGTTACACCCTACCGCCATGGACCCTGGCGATAGCAAAAAAGTCAGATCTCGAAATTTTTACAAACTAAGGTTAGATTTGGACTAAGTTTCAGAAAATGGTCAAAATACGAAATTTTGCTTCATCCCGTCGTCGGCCGTCCCATGTACGTACACGTGTGGTGTGACCGTGTGAGAGTGATCTTCTCACTTCTGAGTAGGTGTGCTCTCCGTGTACGGGTGGGATTCTGGACCATGTGCGAGTAGAAATCATGACCACTTGCCAAGTAACCCGCAATGTTCTATTTTGGGTGCATATACTATCTAGGTCAGGGAGCTCAGCCACGACGGAAAACAAGTCGACTAGACAGAAGCACTCCGAGCTTCTTTTGCAAGTATATGACACCGATGTTTTTTTTTTGTGCACGTCGATGGATCCATTGATCACTTTGATGCTCGGCCGGTGGCTAAGGGATTCAAGCAACAATATGTTATGAGTTATGAGGATATATGCACTTAGTCCAATGGTCAAGCCAGTGCCAATTCAGCTAGTTTTATCTATTTCCATCTCATAAAATTGAGTATATGATAGTTCGTCATGTACAACATGTTTCTGTTGGAAATATTAGCACTTTTCCGACTAATCTAATTCACGAGTAAGCAGTAAATATAGCAAATACGGTATGCATCTCATATCGATATTTAAACATGTGAGCACGTACTGTACAAAGAATCAAAACATCTATGGACAACATATATACAGCCAACACATGAATGAGCAGATAGAGGATGAATGAATCATACCCTCCACTTGGCTAGGCCAACGCGGCGACGGCAGCAGCAGCCTCGGCATCAGCCAAGGCCTTCTTCTTGGCGACTTCGTCGTCAGCCATGGAGTCAATGTAGAGAAAGTAGTGGAAGCATAGGCGGACGAAGACCGGGACGGATCGGGGGCAGTCGCGTAGAGACGCTCCCCAAAAACCTTATTACCGTTCTCTCGGGCAGGATCTCGAACGACAGGGTCCGGAGGCACCTGCTCTCCCGACCAAATATGCACGCGACCGTCGGGATGGGGTCGCCGGAGGTAGCACAGAGTGAGGAACAGTATATGACGGCTAGGTTACGCGAGAGGGAGTGAGTGAACTGAACTAGGGTTCACTTCACTGGCCAGCGCCTTCTTAATAGGCCACCAGGTAGATGGCCCTGGGCCAGGCCCACGACCGAGTCCGTGAACAGCCCACGGTCCAATGTCAGTGGCGCTTCCGTAAGACTCGTTAAATAATTAATAATTAATTAACCATTCCTGAGCGGCAAAAATAAGCTTCAGCTCGGCTCATTCCCACAACCTGCGGCATGCGCGCGCGTCCTGATGAGGCGAGGCGGGCGGCGGAGAAGGAGGAGCGCGCGTGTACAACTCCTATTCTCAGGCTTCCAATAGCAAGTGGTAGAGCAGCCCTTATAAAGAGGTCTCACTCTTCTTACTGTAGCAGCATGGGACTAAACTTCTCACACTTTCCACCACTTGCCGTACACAAGCATGGGCCTTAGAGATTAACCATGGATTATTGTCTTATATGGGTCTAAGCCCATCCATAATCCATCAACCCCCACCAGATCTCGAGGCACATAAGTTTGTTAACCGTTCCAAACAATGTTTGATATATAGACTAAGATTAGCTACTTTGCTTCTTTAGCTGCTCCAATTAGGAACCAATCCTCTGAGTGATTTATCCTCTTAAAATTATTACTATTCATTTCGGGGGCAAGTGCAAGCAGTATCAGATTTTAGAGAACACTGCACATCATAGCATGAAGTAGTTACTATTTACCTCCATGTCCTGGTCTTTCCAGTTGGCAGCTATACAATGCATCTTTGCTACCATAGTTGCTTTATAAAACCAATGTATGCTATTATCAAATGATCACATTACTTTCGTTTAGTCTATCATAGTACCATGTAATGGGTATAAGTATCTATTAAGGGCGTGTTCTGAAACCTCCCAGCTTCTCTAAAACTTCTCAAATCTGGCTTCTCATGTGGCTTCTCACTTCATGTGACGACCGAGAAATCGTTCGGCATGACAACTTCTATATTTGGTCGCTCTACCAGGCCTCCGGCCCATTTAAGCGCATGTGGCCCAGTCTATCCGGGAAATTGTTCAGCCCGTCCGCTCCCAGCATCCATCTTCCTGTGCATCTCCCCGTGCATCTAGTCGTGCACGAGAAAAATATATCAGGGAGAGAAACAGAATGAGCGAACCGGTACGCTAGGGACTCACTTGGCGGTGGCATATGGTTGTAGTATGTCTCAACTCCCACTTCTTCAATTTTCAGAGCTGGAAAAGGCTAGCTTCTCAGTTTCCTCCGTCTTTACACTACGCGGGCAACTGGCTTTTTGATTCTGAACTCTGCGGAGACAAAGCGTTCGGCTCAGCTCCAATCGTGGAGTTGGAGAAGCTGGCTGCCAGAGCGTTGCCGAACACGCCCTAAGTTGGTTTTAAATCAATCACGTATGCATGGTTTGAATACTCGGCTCACTCTCGCCTTTTGTGCCATGGGTGTAACGGGTCATCTAGTATAGGAAAGGCTAAAGAAGACCAACTATTAAGCTAAACAGGCTAACGAGCTTCTCTATCTATATTAGGTATAGGGAGAACAAGTCTATGGATCCATGGCCACAACTTAATTAGCTAGCTCCTCCTTAATTGCCTGCCTATAAAATTGGACATCCACACAGAAGTATAAGCAGTCAGGCATACATGTATGGGCTGCTATCTAGATGTATATATAAGAAGGGTAACACTAGCTAGCCAATTCGCTCGCTTGCTGCAATGTACACCCACCCACTTGACCAAATCAACCGTCCATCCATTTCATCCATCATCGCCATGGCCATGTCGTTGCCTTAAACCTACATCTTGGCTCTTCTTGCCGTCATCCTCACCCCATATGTCCAACCAGAACCAGAACCCGGCCTGAGCGTGAAGGTTGGAAACCCAACATAGGCGACCGCTTCGGCCCAATTTCAGTGCAGTCATCTGTTCCTAGCCAAGCTGGAGGCCAGGACGCCGAAGGTGAAGGATGTAATTGGAATGTCGATCCAGGTGGGCGCCAAGGCGGCAGTGGAGGCGGCCGCCAAGAAACCGTCCAGATGCATCGTCGACTGCCTCGACAGCCTTGCCTCCACATGGAGCGAAACAAGAAGCTTCCTACTCGCTCCCATTGCATGTCACTGAGCCGTTATTAATGAAATATCCATAAGAATCAGTAAGAAGAAATATGAAAAACGACGGAACAAATCACGGTGAAGGGCATTTCGTTGATGTCCTTCACCTCCGGCATCCTGACATCCAGGTTGGTTATTAACAAATTTGGCTGAAGCGGTCGTGCTTGTAGCATTGATGGCGTCCAAGGTTCTGGTTCTGGTTTGGACACCAGGGGTGATGACGATGGCAAAAAAGGTTTAAGGCAACAACATGTCCATGGTGGTGCTGGATGGAATTGATGGACGGATGATTTGGTCTGGTGGGTGGGTGTACATTGCATAGCGAGCGAAATTTTTGAGTCGATTTGATTTTTTTGGCAAATTTTCAGTCGATTTGATGATTAATATTTTTTGAGTTGATTTGATGATTAATATTTTTTTGAGTCGATTTGATGATTAATAAGGCGTGTAACATTTGGAGGCCCATCCATCTGCAGAGCCCATCGTAGAAGCCGTACAAGAGACACCCATTTGCCTGGCAAAGAAAAAAGGTTGAGCATTTTGTAGATCCCCAATTCCCCCGCCGGCCAGCCCGATGCCGCCGCCGCATCCAGCACCGCCGCCGGAGACGCCGATCTTCCAAACCCCAGACGAGCTCCTCCGCGACATCTTCCTCCGTCTCCCCACTGCTGCCGACCTAGCCCGCGCCTCCGCGGCGTGCCCCTCCTTCCGCCGTCTCATCACCGACCACGCCTTCCTCCGTCGCTACCGCGCCCTCCACCCGCCGCCTCTCATCGGCGCGTTCGACGACGACGCCTTCATCCCGGCCCAGCCGCCGCACCCCTCCGCCTTCGCCGCCCGCGCCTTCGCCGGCTTCGACTTCTCCTGCTCCTCCTTCCTCCCCTCCACCGCCGGACGTACCTGGAGCGCGATTGACTTCTTGGACGGACGCGCCCTCCTCGACGGCGCCCCAGTCCCAGGCAAAGGCGGCAGCTCTCATCTGCGCTATTTTTCGGTAAGGGACCTCGCTGTGTGCGACCCCGTGCACCGCCGCTACATCCTGCTGCCCGCCGTCCCCGGCGACCTGAAAGCGCTGGTCAGTGAACCGGACCTCCTCCGTCTGGAGACTTTCCTTGGTCCCGGCGATGATGGGGAGGACCCGTTATCATTCAGGGTCATGTGCTTTGTGCAATGCAGAATGAATATTGCTGCTTCTCGTCTTCTCCTCTTTGGATTGGCAGTGGCATTCTCTTCCATTTGACCTGTGGAGTGCTCAGGCTACGTCTGATCCACTTGAACACCCCAAGGATGGGCTCTCAGATCGTCAGTTCGTCCACGGATGCTTCTGTTGGCGTTTTGCCCTCCTGAACAAGTTGATTCTGCTTGATACACGCGCCATGGAGTTCTCTGCTGTCAACCTACCACCTGAACAAGGATGGAGCAGCAATTTCGTCATTGTTGAGGCAGCAGAAGGAATGCTCGGAATGCTCGCTGAAGTCTATGACAGGGGTAACATGTATGAACCATGTTGGCTGAGGTATTCCATTCTGAGAAATAACCAATGGCACTTGGAGAAGGTCATCCCGTTGCCGGAATGCATCATGTTGTTCTGCTTGGTGTAGGCGGGGGATACCTGCTCATAGGAGCGATGTACATCACATCTTCAGGAGAGGAGGGTGATGTTTGGGTTATTTTCGGTGGACGTCAAGACGTTGCGGGTTGAGTTGTTCGCTGAGCTTAGCAAAATCATCTTATCTGGTCGACTATATGCTGGTTTCCCACCATCATTATGTGCACCAACTATATGAAGTGGTGAGCATGTTATCTGCTTAATTTTATTTAACATGGTCCCAGTGTTACACAGCAAAGATATATGATTCAGGTATTTATTTCATGATGATTTGCTTTTCCACTCTGCCTAGTTTGATAATAGTTCATTACTGTTAAATATTGTTAGTAATCCAGAGTTGCTATTGGCCTTGAAATTTCTACTACATGAGTTGGTCGAGTTGTTCAAGTCATTTCCAAGTTCCAGTTTCTATTTTGGCATATAACCTGTGTATGAGTCGAAATCATCTAATTACAACAGCCCCATGTTTCTGCTCTGAACAGCAGTTCTAGCAGTTTGTTTTTATGTGATTACAATCCACTACAGATTACTCCATAAATCAGTAGTATACAGCAGCCCGAAGGGGAAAAGTTGATTTTCGGTTGTCTGTTGATTTTCTGCTGTTGAACTGCTAAACAGGAAGGAGGAGGTCACATATAGTATTATTACATCTGTTCTGCATAAGTAACTTTATTCTTATAGACAAAAGAAAAACAAGACATGCAACAACAAAAGAGTTGTATACATGGATGCACCACTGAGCTTTTGGTTTGGTTTTGTCCATATGGTAAGTTCATTTCGTTTCATCTATCCACAGGTGCTGATGCGGTGTGGAAGAAAGAGTTGATTTCCTCTGAGAGCGCATCGTGGTGTAGGAAGAGAAAGTGTGATGTGCAGATTAGATGCACTTTCGCTTGTCGACAGTGAAGCGCGGATTGGATGTATTGTTTGCTTGTTCAGTGCGGACGCCCTATCGAGCGCTATGATGTGTGCCCGGTTACAGTGTTTGAAGCCTGTTACGATCTCTGAACTTTTTTGTGTTATTGCAGTGTCGATCGACTTCTTTAAGAAGGGGGTGTGCCGTGTGCCCTGCTTGGTTGGATACATGCAGTACTGTGTGTGTAACTGGATGAAATGATTTGTCCTCTTGGTTGAAATGGCGCTGGTTTCCTGTGCTCGGTCTGGAGAGGGGCTGGTCAGTATCCACACCGGCGTAATCGGTGCCGTCGGTGACCAGCACCTCATCGGCGTCGCCCTCGATCTTCGAAAAGACGACTACAACAGAGGAGCTCCTTGGTCCATCACAGTGACCTGTGGTCCCGTTGCACAGCACGTCGGCATCTCGCTTTGCACGCCTCCTACCTTATACTACTATATCTCTGAGTCTAACAACAAAATCGATTGTGTAACATGTGTCGCTTGGCGCGAGAAGGAGCGTGCGCTATAAATGGGCTGCCCCGGGTTAGTTCGTCCTTTCCCTTGTTTTTTTTCCTTTGTTCTTTTGTATACTTTTGTTCTTATTTTCGAAATTATTGTAAATAAATACGTTCCAAAAAATAAAAATAATTTGAAGAAGTCGTGAATCTGAGAAAATGTCAATGCAATAAAAAAATTTAGGCTAAAAAAATACAGGTGGTTTTGTAGTATACAAAAATGTAGAAAGCATACAAAAAAATGTTTGTGACATTTTAAAAATGTTCACGTGTTTCAATATATGTCATTAAAAAAATGTTAGTCATGTATTTGAAAAATGTTAAACGTGTATAAAAATATATTATTAATTTATACAAAAAATGTATGAATGTGTATGGAAAAAGTCGACATTAAAATACCTTAATCATGTATTTGTTTTCCTAATGTATATAAAAATGAACAATGTGTATGAAAAAATTAGATATTAAAACATATATTTGAAAATATGTTAATCATGTATTTGAAAAATGTTAAATATGAACAAAAAATGTAGCATGTGTTGCAGAAAAAGGAAAAAAATGAAAAAAAAGTAAAACCAAAGAAAATCATTTAAAACCGAAAAAATGAAACAAGAATAAACCAAAGAAACAAAGAAAAGAAATAGAAAAAAGAAAAAAAAAGAAAAACTGAAGAAACTAGGAAAAAAAACCAAACTCAAAAGTGAACAAAGACAATCACACAGAAAAAATCGGACCCAAACAGTAAAAAATCAGATAAAAGAAAACCCACAAAGAAAGAAAAACTGCCGAAAATAACTAGGCTGGCCCGGTCGCGTCGTATCCGAGGCGAGGGGAGCATAGATCTCGCTATGAGTGAGATATAGCTGACAAGGCCAGAAGATACGCACGTCCATTACATTTCGGCGGACTCGAGTGCGAGCTGATCTTGGGCTGCATGGCCTGCTCCCATTGGCCACGTCCGTGGCCCTGCGAGGGTTGTTGCGTGTGGTGCATGAGATTTTGCTGAATGGTGAAGAAATTGTGATATGACCCAGCCAAGGTTGGATGTTGTGAGTGGTGACGGTGATCAATGATTTTTTTTATCAATCTCCAACAACAACCCGATAATCTGGTGATCTGAGTTTAGGTGTGAAGAGAGAGGGTTGTTGATCACGAGAAAAGTTTATGCTTTTTTGTCAAACCAAAAACTAGTGCCCTAAAATTTGCCCTTCTCTACTCCACAATGCAAACATATTCAAAGGAACTATGACATGATAATCAAAATTTCAAATTTCATTGTAATTTGCCCTTCTAGTTCCGAAGGTTTCTTGGTTATGTGTTGAAGCAGCGACTAAACATTGTAATTCATGATAGAAAAGATCCAGTCATGATGCACCAAACATTAGCTACACACAATGCATCAGCATGACAGCAGTGCTTTCAGGTTCCGGCGCTTATTTTAGAAGGTGATGATACAACATAAAAGTAAATAGAAAGTCCCTTCACAGAGGGAAGCAGTGATTTGCAGATGTGCCAGAGCTCAAGTTTTTTAAAACAGAGGTGAAATAAATTTTGAGACATGCACCCTTCTCATTTACTGCACGACCATCAGTTATCAATGTCTTTCATGCTAAGCACGCTAGTGGCGGTTCCCAAGCGATAAAAGTAAAGATTTTGACTCCATTGGGAGTTTTTGTTTGATTATTTGGAAGCTTTTTATGTTTGCAGTTTGGGACTGGGCATCCCTATTACCGCCCTTTTCTCGTGCGATGACGAGTGAATAAATATTCGACCTGAGAATAACCCACTTAGCATGGAAGATACCGACCACCTCCTGTCGTTCCATAAACGATCCAGGCACACAAAAAAAGATACTTATTTGAAGTTTTTAGAGGTGGCACAAGCAAATTTATTTAGGACGGCAGGATAATACCACATATAGGTAGGTATGGTGGACTCATCTGGAATAACTTGGGTTCAAGGTTTTTGATGTACAAGCAGAATTCCCACTTAGTACAAGCGAAGGCTAGCAAATAGGTTGAGAAGCGGCCAGCTAGAGAGCAACAACGGTCATGAAAATGCATTATGCGTAAGTAACATTGGACACTAGCCTGAGTAGGATATGAACACCATGAATATAAATATCATAGAGGCTATGTTGGTTTTGATTCAACTACATGCATGAACATATGCCAAGTCAAGCCACTCGAACATTCAGAGGAGGGTACCATATCATCATACTACATCACAATCATTTTAATGCAATGCCGATATCCAAGATAAATCATTATCCACTCCTAGCTACTTATGCATGGCATGAGAAACTATAATCTCTAATTGTTATTGCAAACATGTTTAATTATAATGGGCTGAATCATGGATAATAGGTTAAACATGTTTACAAAAACAGAACAAGTCAAGTTCATACCCGTTTCTCTCTGCCACGGTCAGTTCATCGAATATCGTCATTATTGCCTTTCACTTGCATGACCGAACGATGTGAAAATATTAATTGTGCAAGAGTGTCGTTGACTAAGTTGGAATCTGCAAACATTTTATTCAATAGGAGAAGACAAGGTAAAATGAGCTCTTTGTTAGATCAACAATAATGCAAATAAAAGCCACTCAACATTTTCATCGTGGTCTACTCCTCAGTACGACTCAAATAAAAAGAAAAGAAATTTAGAGAAACACACTGAAATATTTTTGGAGTTTTTGGTTTTCTTGAACAAGCAAATAAAAAAAGGGAAAGCAAAAACGAGAAAAACTATTTACACGGAAAATCTCCCAACAGGCAAAAGAAGAATAAGGAAATCTTTTTGGATTTTCTTTTAAGTATTACAACTAAGCATGCAAAGAAAGTAAACTAACTACAATTAATATTTTTTGCTTTTCTAAGGTTTTTCAAACACATAAGAAGAAAGTAAGAAAATAGATTTAAGCACGAATAATACAATGAAAAAGTGTGAACAACGACAACTGAAATGATATGTGTGAACATGAATATAATGTCGGTGAGAAACACGTACTCCCCAAAGCTTAGGCTTTTGGCCTACCTTGGTAAGCAGTCAGTAGCCTGGATAGTAGTCGGCGTGGTAGCTCACGGAGGCTCTCGGTGCGGATGCCGCGGCCTGCCGTGCTACCTCAACTGGCGGGTTGTGAGCTCGGGCCTCGCTCTCAAGAACAAAATATCTTCCCTTGCTGTGATAGTCAAAAAGAGCAGGCGCAGGCAAATATGTGCACAACAGATGCTTGGTTAAACAACAAGTTTTAAGTGAAATGATGAATATATCCTTTAAGGATCTTATGATTTTTCATAGCGTCAAAGTCTAAATGCTGCGTGGGTAGAATAGGATCAAAGGGCAAAGGTGAAACACCCAGCTCTCTCGCTAAATGTGTGGCATAAATTCCACCATAGAAATAGCCACTATTATTGTTATGTTGTAAACTGTGTGCAACAATCGCCCCAAGATTATAACTCCTATCACCGGCGAGAGCGGTGCGTATGAGGCTCAAGTCTGGAGCACAAAGTGTACTACAGTCTTGTTTGCCTACAATGCATTTTCCATTAAATAAAGCAAAGTACTGAATTGCGGGAAAATGAATGCTCTTTATTCTATCTTGCGTCACTCCTCTCGTTTCACCGTAGCAAAGACTAGTCAAGAATGATTGGTACTCAGCCCTTGGTGGTTCGTCAATCGAACCCCAGAATGGGAGTTTGCATTGTTGAGAAAAACTCTCTAGTGATATGGTGAATGAATTTTCATAGAGTTTAAATGACACCCTAGGCTTATGGGGATGGAATTTAAATCCTTTGACAAATGATTCAGTGAGAGTGTGATGTTGATCGCACTTATCTAAAATGTAGGGACCGAGACCGGCATTGTGAGCATATTTCTCAAATTCCTCCTTAATGCCCACATGCACCATATAATCATCAAAAGGCCGTAAGCATGTTTTGGTGGTGCCATCTCGTATGGAACTTTCACTTGGTTCAATATAAGATTGACGAGCGGAGCTGTCACTAGAGGATGCCCCCGAGGATCTCCTCCTCGAAGAGCTCCTTCCAAATGGGTTTATCATGTTCGCGTACAATTTTCTAAAAAAAAATTAGGTGACAAAAATTTATCAACAAAACTTCATACAATTTCATAGCAACTACTCATAGGGATACATAGAGGCCTTAACAAGCATTCAAACTACTTAGAACTCTAAGAATTCAACATGCAAGCTCATATACAACAGCACCAAGAGTAGCTAATTATTCAAAATATAAACCACTAAAAAAATTAATTGGACAAATGGTGGAGTCACATACCAAGCAACAATCCCCCGAAACAGTTTTGAAAACGGAGCTTCGAGCAAAGAGATCGAAATCCATGGGTTTGGGAGCAAGAACACGAGAGAGAGAGAGAGAGCAATCGTGAATTTTTTCTGCAGGTGGGTGATGATGTGGTGTAAAGAGATAAGTGAGAGGGCCCACGTGGGGACCACAACCCACCAGGGTGCGCCATGGGGTCTTGGCGCGCCCAGGTGGGTTGTGCCCACCTGATGCACCTCCCTCTGATATTATTTGCACCAGAAATTCTTAAATATTCAAAAAAAATCGTATTAAAATTTCAGAGCATTCTGAGAACTTTTATTTTTGGGTCATTTTTTATTGCACGGGGAATTCAGAAATATACTTATCTTGGGGCATGTTATGTTGCTACACCTAAGGGCATGTACAATGGTGGCATATGGATAAAGATGTCCCATAACAAAAAATAGCTTAAGGCACCTACACTTATTTTTTTCCCCCAATGCAAGCTATCACTAGTGGGCCTCATTAAAAAATACTGAAAATAAAGACTTTACTACACATGCATCTTTATTTTTCACTGCAACATTTTCAGCTTTTGACACCAGGCCATAATTTGTCTCTCTAAACACCCGCCTCCTGTAGAGGATTCTGATTCCCTTTCCAAACCAACTTTACTTGGCATCCGATCCTACATGAAATGCGAGACATCATTCCAAGGTTGCATGGTACATGCCCTAAGGTACTTGTGTTATTATCAGCCTGACGACTATGAGTCATGGCACGAAGAGTGTGCTGGAACAGTGATGCAAAGAGCCCGTCTTTCGGCAGAAGATTTGGCAGGGTGCCTTCTGCCAATCTTTATGTTCATTCAAGTTGATACTACGTACCACTTGATACCAATGCAGGGTCAGGCCTTCCGCAATGACAGCCTTATACAGTGCTTTAAATGACATCGTAGGGGTGCATGCATGGACTCAGGACACAGCAAGTGGACGAGACTTGAATGTACTGCTACGGCTGCTGCATGCTGGTCCGTCTTGCATGTGCAAATTAAGCAGCATGGGTACTACTATTTTTGGCCAAAAAACGAAGTACATTTACGGCTTATAATTTACTATATTAGAAAGGAAGATTGAATAGTACGTCCAAATCACACTGAACTAAAATTTACAGAAAATTTATGTGTCAATCGAAATATACTATACATATGTACAAATAAGTTTTATCACTTCAAGTGGTGGAAAAGACAAGTCAATTATCAAGTCAACCTAGCTCTAAGTTAATCATTTGACATCAGCATGGCAATATATGGATAATCAAGCATGACACTTAACTATGGGTCGTATTTATTTCTGCAAAACTGCAAACCACATACACAATTGTGAATTAGCATGCTTATCCGCATGACTTGCAAATTCTTTATGAATATTCACGTGCATTATTTTCCGACATTTTAGATGAGGGAGAATTAGGGCATCTTCAACGCCAACCCTCAACCCTCCGCATATGTCCGAAACGTGTTGTTCGGACAACGGAAGCCATCCTACGCGGACTTGTATCGGTCCGCGGTGCGATTCGGACATACTTTCTCCCGCAAACCGGAGACAAACGTCGGGGCTTTGCGGGAGTCCAGACCACGGCGATGCCCGCTTCTAACCGCCCTAGCCCACCAAAAACCCCTCCCCCTCCCCGCGCACACTTCCCGCCCATCGCAAGCTGCCAGCGTTCATGCCTCCGTAGAGCGTGCCACTCCACATTGAAGGTTGCGAGGGCGCTACATGTCCGGCGGAACACGTCTCCTCGCCGCATTCAAACGCATCCATTAAACCCTGCGTGGAAGCCGAGAAACCTGCTCCGGCCACATGCCCGTTCACTAGCGGGCCGACCTTAAACGCAACACTAGGCAAGCTACTCCCATCCGCCCTTTATTTAAACAGGGTGAGACGTCGGGTAAGAATCGCACCACTTCGCCACTCCCCATCTCCTCTTTCCAGCATTTTTCCATCCGATGAGCAGGAAGAGCAGTTCTCCAGCATAAAAGCCGGCATGATGGCCCGCCCAGCCCGACGGATACGAGCGAGGCAGCTCGCTGCTTCCCCTCCCTCACCTAGCCCGATGGATCAAGTTGAGCCCCAAGCCGACGCGTGGTTCGACAACTCACTGCTCCAAGGCAACCTCTGGAGGAGTGGCGAGTTGCTCCAGACCAGCACAACGGGGAGCACGGCGGCACGGGCATCGCTCTCATCGACGACGCGTCGTACCCTGCCTGCTGTACCGTGTCGTCGACGGGCGCGTAGCCGCCCCATGCTGGCAAAGAAAGGAGACGGTTGCACAGACATCCACGAGGTGGTGGCCAGCATGTCTGTGCCCGCCGCCATCATCGAGGAGGAGTAGCAGACAGGAGGCATTCACCGCTTGGGTCCCATTAAGGCCATCGCCAAGGCAACAACGGCGTACACATCTTTGTCTTGCTTGGTTCTTTAGCGCAGACCATCATCGACCCCCGCCTTGGCTCCACGGAAGTGGAGGCACCCCCTTCCCCTCCGGATGAAGCATCAGCCGGCGGTTCTACTCCGATGAGCGGTCGGGAAGCGAGCCGCACTTTACTTCGAATCATATACCTCCGGGGCTCCTGACAGTCCGATGAGCGGGCTGCTAACATGGGTAAGACAAAGGGATCCATAGTGGTCGGCCGCAGACAAGTGTAGTGTATCTGTATCGTGTGAGTGGAGCTCCGCGTGACCATCCGTGCACATAGTTTACCTGTTTACTTCAAATATGTTCAAAATGAAAACGTTTTCGTCCGGTTTGTATGAAATTCGTCATGTTTATATGAAATCCGGCCGTGTTTGCACCAATTTTGTCCGGTTGGTTCAAACTGTTGTCAAAATGTATGCGGCTATGGTTCGATGGCGGCCTCCCACATCCGTGTCTGCGGATCCTGGTCCCCCCCTGTCCGCGGATGGGTGCGGAAGAAAATTTGCGGGTCACCATTGGAGACACCCTTAAGGCATGAAGCTACACTTTCTTCCCTATATAAGTGAATGGCATAAGGCTGCACTTTCTGTGCCGCTCGATGCCGAAACCATTCCAACTCATCGAACCACCGCGGACACCGGTCATCGAGCAGCGACATAGCATTCGCGCTTCCATTGAGAAATCATTTGACAATAATGTCGTTTGACATGCCGTGCCCCCGCTCTTGGGAGGTAGCTGCGGGAGGGAACGAGAAGCCCTACCGTCGTAGACACCATGCGGGATTGTCCGACAGCGCCAACCGGCAACGGCGAGGAGTGGGAAGGGTGGAGTGGTGGAGTTAGGGTTCGCTCAGGTCGCTTGCAGGAGAGACATGGGACTAGTTGTTTTTTTAGTTAGAACGTGAGGATTCTTTGGCCTTTCAAACTAGTGGTATTTTGACTAAATAGCATAAAGCTACCACATTTCAAGCTAGGTTTCGAGAAAACTACCACTTTTTCAAAACAAAAGTTTAAAACCTATGGAAAAACTAGTTCGCAATTTCAAAAAACAGTAACTGGTTAAAAATTATTACGGTTTATAACAGTTGTGGGCTTGTGGCCCACACGTCAGGCTGGCGCGACACAAAAATCAAGTCAGTTAGCTTGACCGTTATGACATGCGGGCCCCCCATCAGCTTTTTTTTACAAATTTACAAATATATCCTTATTTTTTAAAGAACAACCACTATAAATATTTTAAAAAGCAATCGGGGCCCTGCAATCTTATTTGAAAAAAGCCATTGGGCCATGACAAGAAAAAATGAAACACAATAAGGTCCATGTGCCCTCTCTGGTCATGGAGCATACCCGTGCTTGGCCCGCCGCTAGCGAGCTCATCCCCCACCGCCCGTTGGTGAAGCCGGCATCGCCGCCGAGCTCCGGGTCAATACTGGGTCGCACCACCACGCCCTCATCCGCCGAGGGCTTCTTCACCACCTTGTTCCTATCATGCATTCCTCTTTATGTCACGTACGTTCTGGTGATGCTTGTGCACAATCCAAGATCCTGGAAGTCGGGTCGCGCAACTACGCCCTTGCCGCCTGTTGGAAATATGCCCTAGAGGCAATAATAAAAGCATTATTATTATATTTCCTTGTTCATGATAATTGTCTTTATTCATGCTATAATTGTGTTATCCGGAAATCGTAATACATGTGTGAATAACAGACACCAACATGTCCCTAGTAAGCCTCTAGTTGACTAGCTCGTTAATCAACAGATAGTCATGGTTTCCTGACTATGGACATTGGATGTCATTGATAACGAGATCACATCATTAGGAGAATGATGTGATGGACAAGACCCAATCCTAAACATAGCACAAGATCGTATAGTTCGTTTGCTAGAGTTTTCCAATGTCGAGTATCCTTTCCTTAGACCATGAGATCGTGTAACTCCCGGATACCGTAGGAGTGCTTTGGGTATACCAAACGTCACAACGTAACTGGGTGACTATAAAGGTATACTACGGGTATCTCCGAAAGTGTCTGTTGGGTTGACACGGATCAAGACTGGGATTTGTCACTCCGTATGACGGAGAGGTATCACTGGGCCCACTCGGTAATGCATCATCATAATGAGCTCAAAGTGACCAAGTGTCTGGTCACGGGATCATGCATTACGGTACGAGTAAAGTGACTTGCCGGTAACGAGATTGAACGAGGTATTGGGATACCGACGATCGAATCTCGGGCAAGTGACATACCGATTGACAAAGGGAATTGTATACGGGGTTGCTTGAATCCTCGACATCGTGGTTCATCCGATGAGATCATCGTGGAGCATGTGGGAGCCAACATGGGTATCCAGATCCCGCTGTTGGTTATTGACCGGAGAGTCATCTCGGTCATGTCTACTTGTCTCCCGAACCCGTAGGGTCTACACACTTAAGGTTCGGTGACGCTAGGGTTGTGAAGACATGTATATGCAGTAACCCGAATGTTGTTCGGAGTCTCGGATGAGATCCCAGACGTCACGAGGAGTTTTGGAATAGTCCGGGGGTGAAGAATTATATATAGGAAGTGCTGTTTCGGCCATCGGGACGAGTTTCGGGGTCACCGGTATTGTACCGGGACCACCGGAAGGGTCCCGGGGGTCCACCGGGTGGGGCCACCCATCCCGGAGGGCCCCATGGGCCAAAGTGGGGAGGGGAACCAGCCCATAGTGGGCTGGTGCGCCCCCCTAGGCCCACCCCATGCGCCTAGGGTTGAAACCCTAGGGGTGGGGGGCGCCCCACCTTGGCTTGGGGGCCACTCCAGCCCTTGGCCGCCGCCCCCCTAGGAGATCCCATCTCCTAGGGCCGGCGCCCCCCCCCTTTGGGGACTATATAAAGGGAAGGGGGAAGGGGGCAGCCGCACCCTGCATCCCTGGCGCCTCCCTCTCCCCTGTTACACCTCTCTCCCTCGTAGTACACGGCGAAGCCCTGCTACTGTGACACCCTGCATCCCTGGCGCCTCCCTCTCCCCTGTTACACCTCTCTCCCTCGTAGTACACGGCGAAGCCCTGCTACTGTGACGCCCTGCATCCACCACCACGCCGTCGTGCTGCTGGATCTTCATCAACCTCTCCTTCCCCCTTGCTGGATCAAGAAGGAGGAGACGTCATTCGCTCCGTACGTGTGTTGAACGCGGAGGTGCCGTCCGTTCGGAGCTTGGTCATCGGTGATTTGGATCACGTTGTGTACGACTACCTCATCCCCGTTCTAGTGAACGCTTTCGCTCACGATCTACAAAGGTATGTAGATGCAATCTGAATACTCGTTGCTAGATGAACTCATAGATGAATCTTGGTGAAACCGTAGGAAAATTTTTGTTTTCTGCAACGTTCACAACAGTGGTATCAGAGCTAGGTCTATGCGTAGTTCTTCTTGCGCGAGTAGAACACAATTTGTTGTGGGCGTATATGTTGTCAACTTTCTTGCCGCTACTAGTCTTATCTTTCTTCGACGGTATTTTGGGATGAAGCGGCCCGGACCAACCTTACACGTACGCTTACGTGAGACCGGTTCCACCGACTAACGTGCACTAGTTGCATAAGGTGGCTGGCGGGTGTCTGTCTCTCCTACTTTAGTTGGAGTGGATTCGATGAAAAGGGTCCTTATGAAGGGTAAATAGAAGTTGACAAATCACGTTGTGGCTTTCACGTAGGTAAGAAAACGTTCTTGCTAGAACCCTAATTCAGCCACGTAAAACTTGCAACAACAATTAGAGGACGTCTAACTTGTTTTTGCAGCAAGTGCTTTGTGATATGATATGGCCAAAGTTGTGATGAATGATGAATGATCTATATGTGATGTATGAGATGTTCATGCTATTGTAATAGGAATCACGACTTGCATGTCGATGAGTATGACAACCGGCAGGAGCCATAGGAGTTGTCTTTATTTTTTATGACCTGCGTGTCATTGAGAAACGCCATGTAAATTACTTTACTTTATTGCTAAACGCGTTAGCCATAGTAGTAGAAGTAATAGTTGGCGAGCAACTTCATGGAGACACAATGATGGAGATCATTGTGTCAAGCCGGTGACAAGATGATCATGGAGCCCCAAGATGGAGATCAAAGGAGCTATGTGATATTGGCCATATCATGTCACGTTTATTTTTTGATTGCATGTGATGTTTATCATGTTTTTGCATCTTGTTTACTTAGAACGACGGTAGTAAATAAGATGATCCCTCATAATAATTTCAAGAAGTGTTCCCCCTAACTGTGCACCGTTGCGACAGTTCGTTGTTTTGAAGCACCACGTGATGATCGGGTGTGATAGATCCTAACGTTCACATACAACGGGTGTAAGACAGATTTACACATGCAAACACTTAGGTTGACTTGACGAGCCTAGCATGTACAGACATGGCCTCGGAACACAGAAGACCGAAAGGTCGAGCATGAGTCGTATAGAAGATACGATCAACATGAAGATATTCACCGACGTTGACTAGTCCGTCTCACGTGATGATCGGACACGGCCTAGTTGACTCGGATCATGTTATACTTAGATGACTAAGAAGAGGGATGTCTATCTAAGTGGGAGTTCGTTGAATAATTTGATTAGATTAACTTAATTATCATGGACTTAGTCTAAAATATTTACAATATGTCTTGTAGATCAAATGGCCAACGTAGTCCTCAACTTCAACGCGTTCCTAGAGAAAACCAAGCTGAAAGATGATGGCAGCAATTATACGGACTGGGTCCGGAACCTGAGGATCATCCTCATAGCTGCCAAGAAAGATTATGTCCTACAAGCACCGCTTGGTGACGCACCTGTTCTCCCTGCAGAACAAGACGTTATGAACGCTTGGCAGGCACGTACCGATGACTACTCCCTCGTTCAGTGCGGCATGCTTTACAGCTTAGAGCCGGGGCTCCAAAAGCGTTTTGAGAGACACGGAGCATATGAGATGTTCGAAGAGCTGAAAATGGTTTTCCAAGCTCATGCCCGGGTCGAGAGATATGAAGTCTCCGACAAATTCTTCAGCTGTAAGATGGAGGAAAATAGTTCTGTCAGTGAGCACATACTCACTATGTCTGGGTTACATAACCGCTTGACTCAGCTGGGAGTTAATCTCCCGGATGATGCGGTCATTGACAGAATCCTCCAGTCGCTTCCGCCAAGCTACAAGAGCTTTGTGATGAACTTCAATATGCAGGGGATGGAAAAGACCATTCCTGAAGTATTTGATATGCTGAAATCAGCAGAGGTAGAAGTCAAGAAGGAACATCAAGTGTTGATGGTGAATAAGACCACTAAGTTCAAGAAGGGCAAGGGTAAAAAGAACTTCAAGAAGGACGGCAAGGAAGTTGCCGCGCCCGACAAGCAAGCTGCCGGGAAGAAGCCAAAGAATGGACCCAAGCCCGAGACTGGGTGCTTTTATTGCAAGGGAAGTGGTCACTGGAAGCGGAATTGCCCCAAATACTTAGCGGACAAGAAGGCCGGCAAAACAAAGGGTATATGTGATATACATGTAATTGATGTGTACCTTACCAGTACTCGTAGTAGCTCTTGGGTATTTGATACCGGTGCAGTTGCTCACATTTGTAACTCAAAGCAGGAGCTGCGGAATAAGCGGAGACTGGCGAAGGACGAGGTGACGATGCGCGTCGGGAACGGTTCCAAGGTCGATGTGATCGCCGTCGGCGTGCTGCCTCTTCATTTACCTACGAGATTAGTTTTAAACCTCAATAATTGTTATTTAGTGCCAGCTTTGAGCATGAACATTGTATCGGGATCTCGTTTAATTCGAGATGGCTACTCATTTAAATCCGAGAATAATGGTTGTTCTATTTATATGAGAGATATGTTTTATGGTCATGCTCCTATGGTGAATGGTTTATTCTTAATGAATCTCGAGCGTAATGCTACACATGTTCATAGTGTGAACACCAAAAGATGTAAGGTTGATAATGATAGTACCACATACTTGTGGCACTGCCGCCTTGGTCACATAGGTGTCAAACGCATGAAGAAGCTCCATGCAGATGGACTTTTAGAGTCTCTTGATTATGAATCATTTGACACGTGCGAACCATGCCTCATGGGTAAAATGACCAAGACTCCGTTCTCAGGAACAATGGAGCGAGCAACCAACTTATTGGAAATCATACATACTGATGTGTGCGGTCCAATGAGTGTTGAGGCTCGCGGTGGCTATCGTTATGTTCTCACCCTCACTGATGACTTGAGTAGATATGGGTATATCTACTTAATGAAACACAAGTCTGAAACCTTTGAAAAGTTCAAGGAATTTCAGAGTGAGGTTGAGAATCAACGTGATAGGAAAATCAAGTTTCTACGATCAGATCGTGGAGGAGAATACTTGAGTCACGAATTTGGCACACACTTAAGAAAATGTGGAATAGTTTCACAACTCACGCCGCCTGGAACACCTCAGCGTAATGGTGTGTCCGAACGTCGTAATCGCACTCTATTAGATATGGTACGATCTATGATGTCTCTTACCGATTTACCGCTATCTTTTTGGGGCTATGCTTTAGAGACTGCCGCATTCACTTTAAATAGGGCTCCGTCGAAATCCGTTGAGACGACACCGTATGAATTATGGTTTAGGAAGAAACCTAAGCTGTCATTTCTAAAAGTTTGGGGATGCGATGCTTATGTCAAGAAACTTCAACCTGAAAAGCTCGAACCCAAGTCGGAAAAATGCGTCTTCATAGGATACCCTAAAGAAACTATTGGGTATACCTTCTACCTCAGATCCGAAGGCAAGATCTTTGTTGCCAAGAATGGATCCTTTCTAGAGAAAGAGTTTCTCTCGAAAGAAGTAAGTGGGAGGAAAGTAGAACTTGATGAAGTATTACCTCTTGAACCGGAAAATGGCGCAACTCAAGAAAATGTTCCTGAGGTGCCTGCACCGACTAGAGAGGATGTTAATGATAATGATCAAGATACTTCTGATCAAGCTCCTACTGAAATTCGAAGGTCCACAAGGACACGTTCCGCACCAGAGTGGTACGGCAACCCTGTCTTAGAAATCATGTTGTTAGACAACGGTGAACCTTCGAACTATGAAGAAGCGATGGCGGGCCCGGATTCCGACAAATGGCTAGAAGCCATGAAATCCGAGATAGGATCCATGTGTGAAAACGAAGTATGGACTTTGAATGACTTGCCCGTTGAACGGCGAGCCATAGAAAATAAATGGATCTTTAAGAAGAAGACAGACGCGGATGGTAATGTGACCATCTATAAAGCTCGGCTTGTCGCTAAGGGTTATCGACAAGTTCAAGGGGTTGACTACGATGAGACCTTCTCACCGGTAGCGAAGCTAAAGTCCGTCCGAATCATGTTAGCAATTGCCGCATTCTACGATTATGAGATATGGCAAATGGACGTCAAAACGGCATTCCTTAATGGTTTCATTAAGGAAGAATTGTATATGATGCAGCCGGAAGGTTTTGTCGATCCTAAGAATGCTGACAAGGTGTGCAAGCTCCAACGTTCGATTTATGGGCTGGTGCAAGCATCTCGGAGTTGGAACATTCGCTTTGATGAGATGATCAAAGCGTTTGGGTTTACACAGACTTATGGAGAAGCCTGCATTTACAAGAAAGTGAGTGGGAGCTCTGTAGCATTTCTCATACTATATGTGGATGACATACTTTTGATGGGAAATGATATAGAACTCTTGGACAGCATCAAGGCCTACTTGAATAAGAGTTTTTCAATGAAGGACCTTGGAGAAGCTGCTTATATATTAGGCATCAAAATCTATAGAGATAGATCGAGACGCCTCATAGGTCTTTCACAAAGCACATACCTTGATAAGATATTGAAGAAATTCAATATGGATCAGTCTAAGAAGGGGTTCTTGCCTGTGTTACAAGGTGTGAAATTGAGCTCTGCTCAATGTCCAACCTCGGCAGAAGATATAGAAGAGATGAGTGTCATCCCCTATGCCTCAGCCATAGGTTCTATTATGTATGCCATGCTGTGTACCAGACCTGATGTAAAACCTTGCCGTAAGTTTGGTAGGAAGGTACCAAAGTAATCCCGGCAAGGAACACTGGACAGCGGTCAAGAATATCCTGAAGTACCTGAAAAGGACTAAGGAAATGTTTCTCGTTTATGGAGGTGACGAAGAGCTCGTCGTAAAGGGTTACGTCGACGCTAGCTTCGACACAGATCTGGATGACTCTAAGTCTCAAACCGGATACATGTATATTTTGAATGGTGGGGCAATAAGCTGGTGCAATTGCAAGCAGAGCGTCGTGGCGGGATCTACATGTGAAGCGGAATACATGGCAGCCTCGGAGGCAGCACATGAAGCAATTTGGGTGAAGGAGTTCATCACCGACCTAGGAGACATACCCAATGCGTCGGGGCCAATCAAACTCTTCTGTGACAACACTGGAGCTATTGCACTTGCCAAGGAGCCCAGGTTTCACAAGAAGACAAGGCACATCAAGCGTCGCTTCAACTCCATTCGTGAAAATGTTCAAGATGGAGACATAGATATTTGTAAAGTACATACGGACCTGAATGTAGCAGATCCATTGACTAAACCTCTCCCTAGAGCAAAGCATGATCAACACCAGAATTCCATGGGTGTTCAATTCATCACAATGTAACTAGATTATTGACTCTAGTGCAAGTGGGAGACTGTTGGAAATATGCCCTAGAGGCAATAATAAAAGCATTATTATTATATTTCCTTGTTCATGATAATTGTCTTTATTCATGCTATAATTGTGTTATCCGGAAATCGTAATACATGTGTGAATAACAGACACCAACATGTCCCTAGTAAGCCTCTAGTTGACTAGCTCGTTAATCAACAGATAGTCATGGTTTCCTGACTATGGACATTGGATGTCATTGATAACGAGATCACATCATTAGGAGAATGATGTGATGGACAAGACCCAATCCTAAACATAGCACAAGATCGTATAGTTCGTTTGCTAGAGTTTTCCAATGTCGAGTATCCTTTCCTTAGACCATGAGATCGTGTAACTCCCGGATACCGTAGGAGTGCTTTGGGTATACCAAACGTCACAACGTAACTGGGTGACTATAAAGGTATACTACGGGTATCTCCGAAAGTGTCTGTTGGGTTGACACGGATCAAGACTGGGATTTGTCACTCCGTATGACAGAGAGGTATCACTGGGCCCACTCGGTAATGCATCATCATAATGAGCTCAAAGTGACCAAGTGTCTGGTCACGGGATCATGCATTACGGTACGAGTAAAGTGACTTGCCGGTAACGAGATTGAACGAGGTATTGGGATACCACGATCGAATCTCGGGCAAGTGACATACCGATTGACAAAGGGAATTGTATACGGGGTTGCTTGAATCCTCGACATCGTGGTTCATCCGATGAGATTATCGTGGAGCATGTGGGAGCCAACATGGGTATCCAGATCCCGCTGTTGGTTATTGACCGGAGAGTCGTCTCGGTCATGTCTACTTGTCTCCCGAACCCGTAGGGTCTACACACTTAAGGTTCGGTGACGCTAGGGTTGTGAAGACATGTATATGCAGTAACCCGAATGTTGTTCGGAGTCCCGGATGAGATCCCGGACGTCACGAGGAGTTTTGGAATAGTCCGGAGGTGAAGAATTATATATAGGAAGTGCTGTTTCGGCCATCGGGACGAGTTTCGGGGTCACCGGTATTGTACCGGGACCACCGGAAGGGTCCCGGGGGTCCACCGGATGGGGCCACCCATCCCGGAGGGCCCCATGGGCCAAAGTGGGGAGGGGAACCAGCCCATAGTGGGCTGGTGCGCCCCCCTAGGCCCACCCCATGCGCCTAGGGTTGAAACCCTAGGGGTGGGGGGGCGCCCCACCTTGGCTTGGGGGCCACTCCAGCCCTTGGCCGCCGCCTCCCTAGGAGATCCCATCTCCTAGGGCCGGCACCCCCCCCTTTGGGGACTATATAAAGGGAAGGGGGGAAGGGGGCAGCCGCACCCTGCATCCCTGGCGCCTCCCTCTCCCCTGTTACACCTCTCTCCCTCGTAGTACACGGCGAAGCCCTGCTACTGTGACACCCTGCATCCCTGGTGCCTCCCTCTCCCCTGTTACACCTCTCTCCCTCGTAGTACACGGCGAAGCCCTGCTACTGTGACGCCCTGCATCCACCACCACGCCGTCGTGCTGCTGGATCTTCATCAACCTCTCCTTCCCCCTTGCTGGATCAAGGAGGAGACGTCATCCGCTCCGTACGTGTGTTGAACGTGGAGGTGCCGTCCGTTCGGCGCTTGGTCATCGGTGATTTGGATCACGTTGTGTACGACTACCTCATCCCCGTTCTAGTGAACGCTTCCGCTCACGATCTACAAAGGTATGTAGATGCAATCTGAATACTCGTTGCTAGATGAACTCATAGATGAATCTTGGTGAAGCCGTAGGAAATTTTTTGTTTTCTGCAACATTCACAACACCGCCGTGACTGGTAAGGTCGGGTCACATCCTCTCTTGCATGCCTCCCCCATCAGGTGGAAGAGCTGGAGGAGACAGGGCAGCATGCAGTTCCTTGTTATATTTGGGAAACAGTTTAATAGGTGATTTTACTGTGGCTGACATGTGGGTCCCATGGGTCAGCAAATAGACAAACTGTACTGTTGAAATAAGGTTAACGACTGTCATAAAACAGTTCAAATTTAATCAAACGATTCATCAGTGCAACACAGCACTTTATTGAAACAGCGAACGAAATTTGTGGTAGGTTTCTAGAAATTGTGAAAAAAATGATAGTTTTTCCGGAACCATGGCCCCAAACGTGATAGTTTTAGTATTGCGAATCAACCTGTGATTGAGTTGGTTAGGTGGACAGTGATATCCCCAACCCATCAAGGTTCAAATCCTGGTGCCCGCATTATTCCTGGATTTATTTCAGGATTTCCGGCGATACGCTTTCAGTGGGAGGAGACGTTCCCGTCGACGACGAGGCGTCTACGGTGACTTCGTCGGAGGTGCTCATAGGGGTAGGGTGTGCGTGTGTGCGTTCATAGGGGTGAGTGTATGCGCGTGTATATGAGCGCTTGTGTCTGTATTGATGCTCAAAAAAAAGTTTTACTCTGATATTTTCGAACCTTTTGTTTTCACTAGTAGTGTTTCACTATTCCCTCTTTTAAATTTGAAGATGCATGTTTAATTGTAAAATGTGTACAAAAAGCAGAAACTTAAGAGTACGGTGAACTGCTCGGTGCTAGAAAGTGGAGGAAAACAAACTTATGTGTAGCGACATCGTCAAAGAAACTTAAGAGCGTCTTCAAGACGGAGGCCGGACGTCTGGCAGGCAGGTAGGGTAAGCAGAACGGGTGTCAAGCAGGGTAGGCCGGACGTCTGAAAAGGACTACTCTCTACAGTCTGAATCGAGCTCGTTCGACTCTTCTCTACAGTCTACGCTTCGCGCCATGGCCTCCCCTTCGACCTCTCCTGCTGCTGCTGGCCTGGATGCGCGCGAGCACGACCCCTGACCGGCCGCCTCACTCAACTCCGGGACCTTCTCTGCCACCTTCTTCCCCAACGTAGGTGAGCAACTTCGCGGCCCAAAATCTTGTCGGATAATCCCTTATTTTCGGTTCTATTTGTATCTACCATTGGCGCATCCACACCCGGCCCTTGCATTCGTGTCTAGAGGTAAACCTGTCTTGGCGCATCCACACCCGGCCCTTGCATCCTACGTGCTTATGTATTCTACGTGCTTGTCTTATTGATTTAAGTTGGTGCCAAGGATTTAGCAGTGGATGTTGTTTCCTCTTAGGCACTGAAGCTTGCCGGCCACGAGGAAGGGAGCATGATGCCGGATAGGAGAGGCGCGACCCTGCTAGAGGACCTCCCCGAGGATATCATCCACAAGATACTCGTCCGGTTGCCGTCCAAGGACGTCGGCCGCTGCCGAGCCGTCAGCACATCATGGTGCACTGCCACATCGACGCCCAAATTCATGCTCGACCACCACCAGCTCCAGCCCTCGCTCCCCATTATTGACGGCCGGGGGCTGCCCACTAATTTCGTCCTCTTCCACTCCGCCGGCACCAACCAACAGTTGTGGCCTTTCTCCCGGTGCTTGAAACACCACTCCGAGGTTTGTCTTCATGGCGCCTGCGATGGCTTCCTCGTCATCTCCTGGCTGCACCAATTCTACATCTGCAATCCGGTTATCCACACTCATGCTCTCCTACCCCAGCCTCATGTTGAGCACGCCCTCTACAACACCATAATTGGTTTCTACCAGCACCTTCCAACTCAAGAATACAGGGTGCTCTGGGTCTCGGAACCATGGCACCCGTATAAATCCAGCTTGCACGTTCTCACAGTGGGATCCAATGTGATGAGGCATATCAGCGTCAGAATGGAAACACTTGCACCGCCATCCATGGAAAAACAACAGCAGTTACTCAAGGGATTGCGCTCTAAGTCCTGCTGTCCACCATCAGTGCATCACCGTGGCAGCTTGCACTGGTGTCCTTATGATGCCACTGAGATTGGGGGACACAGCTCAGACATTATTGTGTTCGACACAGAAGTCGAGTCATTCCGGTGGATGCGCAGTCCCACCCAGCTGTGCCATCATAGAAAGCTGTTCGACATGAACGGCACACTTGCTTTCTGGGGCAGCTTGACTCCCAGCTTGACCGCTATGGATGTCTGGGCGATGCAGGATGACGTCTGGACATTCAAGTACCAGATTGACGTGTCAACGCTGGAGGTAACACGACAACTTTATTCAACCTCTTTTAAAAAGAAAAGGAGAACACCACTTGATTCAACAGTGCAATGGCTCGATGATATGGTTGTGTTGAACGACCGTGAGCTGCTGATCATGTTTAACAGTAAACATGTATTGCGCTGTGACATTGATGGCAACTTCTTAGGAATGGTGAACATAGGAAAGAGTCAATATTGTATGATGCTTAATCACTGCCGCCTCAAAGAGAGCATTATTCCAATTCCATCCCACTAGATTGAGATGCAAAAGGAAGATGAGAAGTTTTCACTCTCCACAAGGCGTGTCTCAATGTTCAAGATTCCTGGTTTGCTTCCCCCCTTGGATTTAGAGCATGTATTTTCTTCGTAGCTCTTATTGCTATTTATCTATCAATATAACACATGCTTTCAATACCTGGTGCTTACTGTGATATCTTGAATGTCTGATCCTTATTGTGATGTCTTGTTAATTAATCGTCTGAAATATGGAGCATCTGTTGGCACTAATTAAGGATAGTAAAACTGAGCCTAATCCCTGCTCTCTTATGAATTAGGCATTTCTGGCCATTTGATTTCGTTTGTTAAACATTTCTGACCATCCGATCTAAATTTAGCGCCACGTTAAGCGCGAACTGGGCCTAACGTCGCAGGTGCAGCTACTCCCGTAACTATTTTGGAGCCCAGGGGTTAATTGGGCCAGTTTTCCTACTCGGCCCAACTCAGCGAAGCCCGCTTCAGCCTTAAAGAAAATAAAACACAGCGAGCCAGCACCGGGAGCAACTAGTTAACGAGCGCTCCTTCGGGAGCCTTGCAACGATCAGCGCCACTTGGCGCGCTCTCAGCCATTCACCACGTGTCGCGCTCTGGGCTCTCCCTCCGGATTTTATTTTATATTTTTATTTTTCCACATGCGTTTTCAGCATTTTAAATGTTTTTCCGGGTTTTTTCGACGTTTTAGTTTTCCACAAGTCTTCCTTAGCTTTTCAACAAAAAAAATTCTGAAAAAAAAAATTGCGCGAAAAAACGCATTTTTTTCCTTTCGCGAGAGTCACGGCCATGCCTCTTGGAAACGAAAAAACAACATGTTTTCTGTTTTTTTTTCTTTCGTGAGAGTTACGGTTTTTCTTCCACGAGAAGCACGGGTGTGCTTTCACGAGAGTCACGGCCGTGCCTCTCGGACTGGGCAGGCACGCAGTCAGTGTTGCAGCCCACTAACATGCTTGCATGCTTGCATGTAGCGATTAGCTAGTTAGGATGGTAGATTAGTGGGAGCTAACTATAGGTATATGTGCACTGGGTATAAAAACTCAGGCTCGACGGAGCGAGTGGGCTTTTTGGCCCGCTCATGACTGGACCATACGGTCCTGGCCCGCATAAGAAATTGGCCGGTCCGGTTACAAAATATCGGCCCAAAATTTGCTTGGTCCGGTCCTATCTTTGACCGGTCCGACCAAACAGACCGAAGCGCGCTGCAGGAACGAGAGAAAAAAATGGTTCAATCTGACAATCATTGTGACATCCCACGACTAACTTCACATCAGAATTTATCTATCAATTATGGCAAGGCTCGCAAATAAAGTGGTTGGATTGTTAGGTGGAAAGTGGTATTGCCAGCCAACCAGGGTTCAAGTCCTGGAGCTTTTATTTCAGAATTTTCTGTGATTTGTGTTTAGTGGGAGGAGACATTTTCATCGACTATGAGACACCTACGATGACTTCGTAAAATCTCAAAATAATATGACAGCTCATTCTCTTGGAAGTGCTCATAGAGATATAATGTGCGTGTGCATGTTTATATGGATGAGTATATCCGCGTACATATGAAATTTTGTGTTTGTACTGTGTTTAAAAAAATTTACAACAAGGCTCGTACACAGAAAATCATGGGCTCATGCAGTGCTGCACATTATAAACTAGTTGCATGGTACAGAAAAATCTGCTAAGGAACACACATGCAGTCGTGCCATTCCGGCTGCCCAGCGCACTTCCTACAGCACATGGTCCACCCCGCCATAGCACCTGCACACATCGCGCATTGCACCGCCGGTGGTGGTTGGTCGGTCCGCACGGTTCGGCCCTGGCTTTGACGCCACTGGTCCGGTCTTTGAAAACAAAATCGTCAGGCGGGTGTGTCTGTCCCGGACCGGTGGTGGTTGACCGGTTCACTCGGTCCGGCCCGGGCATCGACGCCCCCGGTCCAGTCCCTGAAAACAGGACCGCCAGGCGGGTGGGTCCGGTCCAGTCCGAACCGCCGGCGGTCGGTTCAAATGATGGCTCGGTCAGGGATCAGACCGGCTCGGACCGTGTCTACCCTGAATAAAAACCACTCTTCTTTCTCCTAATCCGTGAAGGTGTGTTGCCGGGCCACATTTTGTTCTGAAAAAAGTGAGGCCGGCGTGGCGCCGTTTATGCGGCAAGGCATTCGTCGCCGGAAAAATCTTGTGTCAAATGTGCTCCTTCTTTCACATTCGCCTTAGAAAGAGAGACTGGAGCACACCCTGAGTACACGGCGAGCGCGACGGATGTGGAGGCCGCGTCCCGTGACATCATGCATGCGGTGAGCGCGGAGGCCACGAAGGCGTTGTGTGGTGGCACAAAGCCCGTGGACGCTCTGCACAGCGTGGCATCATGGCGAGGTATGGTGCAGCGAGCACACGGCGATGTGACGGCATTGAGGTGCTGCGGGGCGGCGGAGGCCGCAGCGGCGCCGTGCGAAGACTGTTGAGGCGCGTGGCGCGGTCGTGTATAGAGGCGCGCGGTGACATGGGATGGAGTCGTTCATGACGATGGTCGACAACGAGCTGTGTCAAGATTAGGAAGAAAATTGTTAGCACTAGTCTTGATCATGTTAGTGGAGTTAGGGCATCTCCAATGGAAGGCGCTAGTACCAGGCGCCGGGGTAGAAATCCCGTCCGTTTCATCAGATTCCCACCCAAATTCTGACTTTTTGTTAGCGCCGGCGCAAAATTAGGCATCAAGCGCCCCAGCTTTTTCTCGTCGCCGTTCTGTTTTATTTTGAACTAGCATAGCGCCTGTCCTTTTGCGGTTAGCGTTGGAGAGGCAGATTCTAACACGAACGCTTAGCCAAAAATCCTTCCCTTAAAAGCTTATTCAAGCGCTTGGCACTGTACATGCCCTTAGTCTCGAAGTAGTTAGCCTGGACTCGGCAGGTGTGCAGTCGGTGCTGCGTCATGTAGCCGGGTCGCACCACAGCTCGTGGGCTGCATGCTTGCATGTCCTCCGTTTCAAAATAGATGACCTAATTTTATACTAATTTTAGTGTAAAGTTAGGTCATCTATTTTGGAACAGAGAGAATAATGATTAGCTAGTTAGGCTGGTGATTTAAAAAAAAAGCTAGTTAGGCTGGTTAGTTAGTTAGCTAGATTAGTGTGTCCGAGACAGTGGCGAAGGCAGAATTTCTTTATAGGTGTGAGGGAGCTCACGAAGGAGGGAATAAAACAATGTGTTAATATAATTATGTGCCGCTCATTGCCTTAATACATAGATTAGAAAAACAAATTCACTAGTCGTATACAAATAATCAAAATTAATCGGTCGTAGACAACTAATTAAAATTATAAAAAAGATTGATGTTTGATAGTTTATGGACTTGAAAAATTGGACAAAAGAATTACAAATTTTAGGGCTAATACGGCTGTAATCCTTACCAGAGGTCGCTGCTTCCGGCTCGCCGTCACTGGCACATAAGCTCATCGTTTCGCGATTTGCGGTTTGCGGCGTGGTGTTTCACCCGCCACCGAGTTCCCTTGAGCGCCACACGCCGCGTGAGTCAAGCATCGTTGCGGGTGCCCGATTCGCCCTAACTGAGGTTAGACGTGCCGCCATTTCGTAACTGCGGCTGTGTGTACGTGATTTCCAAGTTCTTTTTAGACAACGTGCGCAATTTCCAAATGGTGAATAGCAGCGTAACTGGACAGCTCGAGCTGGGCTACAGACAGCTAGGTGGGCTGCTGGGAGGATAACTGGGCCATTGGAAATTAAGTTTGAGGCCCCTGCGAGTCTCCTGCTCCTCCAAACTGATGAAACCAATACAACTCCACCGACCAACTCTCTTTCTCTCAAATATATATTATATATATATATATATATAGGAAATAAACGTAAGATTACCTCGGGTGAAAAACAAATTATTCTGTATCCTGGGTGATTAATAGTAATACTACAGAATAATTTGTTTTTCACCCGAGATAATCTTACGTTTATTTCCTAAATATATTGTGTTTAGAATATAAATAGTGATATGCATATTGATTCAATATGTAAAATTTCATATAAAAAAATACGGTGCATTGATGACAAAATAAAGAGGGGTGAAGAATAACTATTCCTCACCCAGGGTGACGAATAGCGTGACATATATATATATATATATATACACACACACGGTGGCGTTAAAGTGAGCCTGAGCGCAGAATGCTAATTATGCGCTCCGGCCAGATCGCATGGGTCACTCGGCCTAATCAACAATTTTTTATTCCACCTGATCGTAAACTCTTTTGGTATATATGGTAATAGAATTAAAACGGTTACTATGTGCAGACACGGTCCCCGCTCCGCCAAATCGTGCCACTTTTTTCCCACCTTGATAGTAAAACCTTTGGTGAATATAGTAACAGAATTAAATTAATTACTATATGCATGGTCGCAGTTCCTGATCCACCAAACCAATCCACTTTTTTGCTTGTATGAAGAGTGTCCGCTTGTAGTAATGGTAATGGTGTTACGAGCCAATTGCAAGTAGGTAGTTTGTGATGATTGTATTACTATATGGTAATTAGAACTACTATGGCCATGTATAGATGGATATCACCACAATGTGAGTGTTTTTACTGTCTGTCTGTCTAACTTAGAGACGGTAGTAAATTCCTAGTCAGCATGTAGTAACCTATTTGTAGCTTTTACTACAACTGGTAGATTTTACTAATCCAGGAGACATGTGGATAGGATCATACGAGTGGTGTTTTTGTTACCATAATTAATTACTACGTAGTCAAAGGCTTTTTAGTCGAGCATAGGATCCTGGGCTGGTAATTACTAGAGCAAAGGCACATGTAGTAATTTTTTGCGTCTGTTACGATGGCTTCAAGAGTTGGTTACGATTAGACGATTAGGCGGATGGCACCGGGCCTAGTTTCGCGGGAGTTATGCCCGTTGCTTGACCAGCGCGCAGAATAAAGAGTATGCGCTCAGGCTCAGTTTAGAAAATACCGAGGGTATATATTTTCCCAGCTCCAAAAATTTGAATTCAAATTACGTTTAAAAAATTCAAGCAGTTTTTCCTTGAAATTTTACGGTAACCGCTAGTACGTTCTCGCCCACCCTCGGTATTTTCTTGGACTCGGTAGCCAAAACGGCGAGGATGGCTAAATTGCTGTGAGAGTCAAACATCAAAAAAGGATACATATGATTGCCCTGTATAGACATACCATATCGCTAATTACTTATCGTAGGCAAAGCTAAAGACCAGCCCTTTCCTTTATCTACGTTTGCGGGATCTATGGAAGTCTAATCTTTTCTGCATCCCCACCGGCACTTCAAAGAAGGACAGAAGAAACATCAGTAAGCTCGTCAAAACTGAATTTATCAGAACTAGCCGACCTCTATAAGACATTAGCTTGCCCTTCCAGCAGCTTAGTCTTTTTTCAAATCTATCTTCTATACATTTCCATTCATTGTTCGTTAAACGCCTATGATGGATTGGGATCCCTAAGTAACAGAACAATTCACTTTTGTTAAAATTTAGTTTTAGTCCAGACGATTGCTCAAATAGGCACAACACGAGTTTCATATTCCTGGCCTTCGCGAGGTCGTGTTACATGAATAATGGTGTCATTAGCGTATTGTAGAATGGATACCCCCCTCTACTAGGTGAGGAACTAGTCCTCCTACTTGGCCATTCTCTTACCGACAAGGACTGCTAACATGTCCGCTACTATGTTAAACAACACAGGAGACATGGAATCTCCCTGTCTTAGCCCCTTGTAAGTCTGAAAATAATGCCGCATGTCATCATTTACTTTTATCCCAACACTACCTTTTTGTATGAATGTATCCACCTGAGATCTCCAAGACTCATTGAACCCTTTCATACGTAAGGCTTGCTGGAGGAAGGGCCATTTGACCTTACCATAAGCTTTCTCGAACTCCACTTTGAATATAACACCATCAAGTTTCTTCGTGTGGATTTCATACAGATTTTCATGTAAGACGACAACCCCTTCGAGGATGTTCCGTGCTGGCATGAAAGCTGTTTGGGTTGGTTGAACTACCGAATGAGCTATCCATGTTAACCTATTCATGCCAACCTTGGTAAAGATCTTGAAGCTGACATTGAGAAGGCAGATCAACCTCAATTGCTCAATGCAAATTGCCTCCACCTTCTTTGGCAATAACGTTATTGTTCGAAAATTTAGGTGGAATAACTGTAAGTGACCATCAAATAAGTCCTGGAACAAAGGCATAAGATCTCCCTTGATGATATGCCAACATCGCTTATAGAATTCCGCCGGGAACCCATCCTGTCCGGGAGCTTTATTTTTTTCACTTGTGATATTGCATAAACACCTCTTTCTCAGTGAACGGAGTAGACAACACCTCATTCTCATTGGAGCTGAGCTGAGGTATATCCCCGATCGCGCTCTCATCTAGAGACACAAATAATTTCTTTGGGTGCTCTGAAAAGCTTCTTATAATATTTAGAGATGTACAGTTTGAGGTTTTCATGCCCTACAATTGTACCCTCATCTAATTCAAGTTGAATAATTTTCTTTTTTCTATGTTTCCCATTAGCTATCAGATGAAAAAATTGGGTATTATCATCCCCTTGGACGATCTTAGATACCTTCGCTCTAAGTGCCCATTTCATGTCCTCTTCTCGCAGAAGAGCTTGTAACTTCTTCTCCGCCTCATTCTTAATATTTCGGTCAGACATATTAAGAAGTGTGGTTTCTGCACTCAAATCGAGCTCATTAATAATTTGTAGCAGTCTCTCCTTTTCTAATTTATATAGACCACTTTGATTCTTGGCCCATCCTCTCAAGAATTGACGCAAGTGTCTAATTTTGGTTTGCCATCTATTAATATTTGATATCCCACCCGTATCCTTGGCCCATTCGGCTGCAATGAGATCAAGGAAGCCTCCCCTTTCAAACCATCCGAATTCGAAAGGAAAATTATTTAATTTATCCACATGTGTCGCTTCCCCAGGATCGATCAACACTAGAGTATGATTAGAAATATCCCTCTGTAGGGCATGAACCGCTTGGGCTCTTTTTGGCCCCTTTTTCGGGTTTTTTTATTTTCGTCAGGAGTCTCATCCGACTTATGGGGGAATCATAGTCTCCATCATCCTTTTGTCACTTGGGACAATGTTCTAATAATGAGTTACTTGGACAAAGTTAAAGAAATTTGACTTCCTACAAAACTAATATTCCTTATATTTTGGAACGGATGAGACATTTAGTGTCATGGGTGGGGGAGATGATAGAGTGTGCTTTATTTTTATTTATAACTAGTTGTGCGGCTAGCTCCTTTTGTTTATATCTTCATACTATATTATGCATATAAAATTTGAATTTCCAATTTGGTTTCATTTGTTACTATAAATGTTATAATTTTTTTCCAGTAATTTAGGTTTTTTGGAAATCATTTGAGAACAAAAATTCTATCTGGGTCTCTAACGTATTTCAGTAGTATAGTTTGAGAATATGGTTTTCCATTAAGAAATGTTTTTGTGTGTCCAAGCCAACATAGTATATCATAAATTGTTGTTAAAAGCTTGTTAATGAACATTAGTTAACTAATCATAACCGATAAACTGTTAAGGTACTGTAAAGACGAAATTTACCATTTTTGTTAACAAAAACTCACCTATAGTTTATAAGGTATAGGAATTTTAGTCTTGTTGCGATGAAAGAACTATGGCTTGCCTTTTTGTACTCACCATATCATATGTACATTAATTTTCAATTTGTAATGGTTATTTCTTAAAATTTTATATTAGTTCACATTGAATTATTACTTTTTGGTCATTTGTCCTTTTGCATCAACTTTATATCTGGTTGTGGCATGCTTTTTTGTTTCATTGTAGGTTGTAGAAAGGCCACCACACTCGCCCGCAATATTTTTCATATTCTCTTACAATAATAACATGCCCTCGTTTATTCACCTGTTCTTTCTAAAAACATGTCATGCATGTGGTGTACGCAGTACTTAGACATATATAAACTATTTCGTTCTTCCTAGTATATCACCATACTGGTCTAAGCTATTGTGAAACCTATCTCTCATCAGTAACTATTTCTTTAGAGACTGGCCACTAATTCTGCATGACCTGGTTGGTCTTAATTTCTTTGAAGATATAGTTTGAGTGGAAATTTTGTTTTGGAGTCCTAGTTCTTGAAAAAATGTAAATATATTTTTTGAGTGTCAAAAAATATGAAAGCCAGTCCACACGTATAGATACATGTATTCGGCTTGTTTGTAAATCTTGTCATAATGAGATCCTAAAATAAGGTTAAAATCCCTTTTCAAAAAAATTTCACATTTTTAATATGCTTTTTATGCATATCTCAATTTTTTTAGCTTTGAGCTCCAAATTTGCGTGACTCGGCTTGTCTTTCTCTTCCTTCAATTTTTTTGCTTACAAAAGATAGAGTATATCTTGCTGGAATTGCATTTTGTGAAGACTCTAGTGACCCTAGTTCCATATTTATATATTGATATATTCAACACATGTATACATTTGTCATTAGGCAATACTAAAATACAGTAAAAATTTCACAGTATTAAATTATTTTTAATGTGAGTTTTGAATATATATATTTTTTCATATTTTTGTCTCATTGTAGCATGAGGTCCAAATTTATGAACGACTTGGTTCCAATTGACATTGTGGCTCTGCAGAATGGTTGCCTTACATCATTCAGGTGTTACACACAGCCTCCTGCCACAGTCCACACACACGCTTGACGACTTGTGTGGTTGAGCTTTTTTTTTTTTGGGGGGGGGGGGGGGGGGGTGTTAGGCTTAGATTTTTTAGATGGCCTGGCCGTTGTTCAGTTTTGATATATTGGCCAGTGTTTTTTTTTGTGACATAACCAGTTTTCAGTTCTGGTATATTAGCAGACTACCGCTGTTACGTACTTCTGAAAGAAGGCTACCTCTTTGGTCGTTTGAATTGCCAAGACCGATTGAAATAGTGCACGTTCTCTTGTTGTTTTTTTAAAATTATATCTCCTTGTCGTTAGGTGGACCTAGAAACGTGAAAGGTTTTTGGTGTGAGGAAGAAACGTGATGGATTATGGTTCTTAGTTTCCTATTTTGTACAGATAATTTGGCGTACGTGTCCGGTAGTCTGCTATAGTTTCTACCTTTTTTATTTTAATTCTCTTTGCCTTGCATATGCATATACGTGACAACTCAATGTGTTGGCACATATACATGTTAAATATGTGTTACGTGAAAACTATTAAATCTAAGCCGTTACTGTTCTCATCAAACGGTGCAAATAATATTAGCATATGTGGACAAACGTAATAGCTTGTTTGCCTCTTGTCTTAATTATATAATAATAGATAGAAGATAGATGCGGTAATTTGATCGGCCTTTCGTGTTGTGATTTTGTGTTATCCGTGAGGAAATTTCTATGTCGGTAGTATCTTGTGGGATCTTTAAAATTAAAGAGCTTAGTGTTATAGATGATGGATTACAGGCTGATAATTGTAGTATCTTGTACAGGTTGTAACATCCAGTCTAGCCGCTATTCATCTAGCCAGCTAGCTATCATCCAATGTTTTAAATAATGGGCTATGAAAAATAGCGGTGGGCCTCCAAATCAGCTATAGCGGGCTATTTGTAAAGGCGGCCATTTAACGGCACTCTGCTAAAAAGGCTATAACAGGCTATAAAGAAGCTATAGCCGGCTATTTAAAACTATGCATCCAGGTCA
The DNA here is from genome assembly GCF_003073215.2 of Triticum urartu. Classification (NCBI taxonomy): domain Eukaryota; kingdom Viridiplantae; phylum Streptophyta; class Magnoliopsida; order Poales; family Poaceae; genus Triticum; species Triticum urartu. The sequence goes on along the minus strand of NC_053024.1, from coordinate 722,952,234 downwards.
AAGTTTTTATCAATCATAAGAGCTTGAGATACATTTTCACTTAGCCAAATCTGGCTTTGATATGAACTTGTAACACCCAAGATGAATTCATCACGTGATCGGGATAGAATTGCATTATGGGTGTCACATGGGCCGTTGATGATCTGTAATGCGTCAGCCGAGGGGCAGTACGAGAGGGTCCTGAAAACATCGGTGTCGTGTGCTATGCTCGACAACAAGCACGTCTCTGGGCTCTTCGTGCCGGTCCACTTGTGCAACGACTTCATGCTCTTCCTTAAACAGAATCCTATATGGGACACACTATTGGTTCTCCCCAATTAGGGCATGTACAATGGTGCTATCTTAGAAGTGCCATATAGGATAAATAGTGAGGTGGAGGAGAGAGATCTCGTAAGAAAAGGCTTGTCTTCTCTTATTTAAGATAAGACAAGAGATGATCTTTTAGCACAATTTGTCTCACCATGTTTTAAGGAATTGCTAGTTATTGAAGATAAGACTAAGATATAACCCATTGTAGACATATTTTTTTGTCATCTCTAAATTACATGTAAGATTTAAGATAAGACTATCTTATCAACCATTGTACATGCCCTTACTGGCGAGACTCAGGGATTGCCGGATCGGGACCCAAAGGGTAGCTAGTACAAGAGCACGGAGGCCATGCGCTACGTCTGAACCACGAAATAAAATAAGGCGTTCCAATTCTACTTCCAGGAAAACTCAGGTATCGGAAAACGTCATCACCATGGGCGCTGGTAGAGACGGACAAGATCGATCGGCCGCATTTAGGGTCTACCACGGCATGACCATGCACACATTGTTGGAGAACTCTACATCTTCACAGAGCCTCAAATGGCAGATATAGCACCAACTGCTTCTGGTACTCGACATGGAGACCAAGGCGTGCCGCAGGTGCTAGCCCTGCCCCATGCAACTGAAGATTTCCTCGTGGATGTGTTCGACTTGCGAGGTCAGCCGGGCTCACTATGCACGAGGTCATCCTCAAGATCAGCTTCATGGTCGTGCGGCTAACAACTTCATGTGTCAGCCATGACACAACTTCAATATGTCCGCTGATGCCGTCCTCAATGTCATCTTGCGTGGCTGGGCCGTAAAGGGCTCCGGTAAAAGCACGACCATGCCATATACACATATGACATCACCACCGTGGAGGCCTCATTGCCACCGAGCTATGGCATGGAATGGTGCTCCCTTTGCTCCTAGCCAACTATATGTTGAACATCTTTGGTGGTTATTGCGCCAACTGCCTTTCACCATGCCTCCTCTATGTCACCGCACATGAGAAGCGCCAATTTGGGCTCGACCTGGTACACGCTGTGTGCCACAACCCTCACACCTTGTCTGAGGACGAAGAGATGCATGACACTAAGGACGAGGACGAAAAGAAGTATAAAACTTAGGACAAGGATGAGGAGATGTACGACACTGAGGACGAGGACCAGGAGGAGACGACTGACATCGTGTCTGTGGGACATAGAGAGGAAACGCAAACTGAGACACAACAAGATTCTTGTAAGATGAGCAATACTACTGATATGGCTCCGGCTCCGATGGTTGGCATCTTGCTGCATCTTGCCATCCATCGCATCGGTACGACTATGGATTAAAAAGACCTCAGTGATGTTCGTTGTAGAAGTTGTATTAATCTTCTGCACTTATTTGACAATCATGTATAATTTTTTTACCTACTGTATGTATACCATACAAACTACCTTGGTGCTGATCATACAAGCTACGTCAGGCACACGGTCGTGAAACAAAGATTGAGTCAGCTCTCACTCCAGGAGATTCTACAATTTATTCTACTGCAAAATAGGGAGCAACAAAAACATATCCAAGTTAATATTTGCACATTTCTTTAGTTTCTAGAAGCGCAAAGGAATCAATAAGTCAATGTTCTTCCTATGAAGAACTTCCGTTATCATACCAAGTCTCTGTTTCTACTTAGGAGAATTCAGGCCACCTGATCTGCGACTAATGTCCAAGGTCCACTTGAAATGAAATGTCATTTCTTACCTCTAACATCATCATTTTGCCTTGCTATTGTAATACTTATGTCTTTTTAGGGAATGTAATACTACTATAGATAGAAAAGACAGATGATAGACACATATCAGCATTGGCTCTGTTGGAAGTTCCATCGACCTCGTGTACTTATTCGAGAACTGAATTGCAGGCAGCAGAGGGCATGAAACTCACTCGCCAGTGTAGACACACACGCGTAAAGTGATGTGGAATTTGTATGGCACGAAGCATGTATACATACAGAGTGGCAAGGGAAAGAAAGCAGAGTAGAACAGATGCTGAAATATATTTCACTGATGTTGGTAGGAGTTTTAGCTGACAGCAGCAAGATAAATATATTGCAGACAAAGAACGAATGATGTGATCGATGCTGAAATTGAACTATGAAGCCATGAAGTAAAGGAAGAGCGTCATCCAAGAGATCTTCAAAATTTTTGAAAGGATAGCCAAACATACATTTCCTTTAAGATGTTGTTTTGTAAACACCGGATGCTGTCTCAAAAAAATTCAAAGGATAGGCTAGTCTCAAAAAAATTGAAATTGAAATGATGTTGTCGCAAAAACAAACAAAAAAACAAAGCAGATGCTCTGTTTTAGTGTATTATGTTTCCAATCAACAACTATCCTACCAAACAGATGTACACGTATGTTACATACAGTTGCTTCTCAGTATAACGGACATACAAGCATGTCACATACAGATACTTGTCATTACAGCAGGAACTTGCAATTTAGCTGATCTTCCAAATTGTTAGTGCATTTGAAGTCTTCGGTCTTCCAAATTGCTTAGTTATATGAGCGCTTGCTCACAGTTGACACATGTTTCTTCTTCAAACTTCCTTACCGCTACAGCAGTGTCTGCATTTTTCTTCAGATGTTGCAGATATTTGGTACTCCTGTTGTTATGGTTGTCTGAAATCTGCATGTTGCCGCCTCTGATATCAGGTTCAACCGAGAGAACTACCTGGTACTGTCCCTGAGTGCTGTTGCTGCTGCTGCTGCCAAGTGGCTCCATGTACTCAAGGTTGAAGTTGCTTACCCGGTGGAAACACTTGTATCTCTGCCTTCTAAGTGCTGCTGCTGTTGCTGCCAAGCTACACAACTGGAGTGAGGTGGGGCTCAGTACTGCCCTGCTCCAGTATGTTCTAGGGAGTTTGAGTAATCAAGTTTATAGGCATGTGCTTTGACCAGTTAGTCAGGATGTTTGTTAACAGAGTATATTTTCTCCACGTGGAGACAGTAAGTAGGCAGTACCACAGGAGCTTACCTAGCTAAGATGATGTTCTTTTTGAAAAGGGAAATATATTAATATTAAGTAGATAACAATTACAACCAACCTTTGCACCAATAAGATGTTCAAAAACATCCAAAATGCACACTGCCAAAAAGACAATAAAAAAAAGGACAGACCCAGTGCATAGAAGCTCCCACACAAGGTGGGGTCTGGGGAGGGATTATAGGAACCTAGTCTTACCCCTGCAAAGTGCAATGCAGAGAGGCTGGTTCGAACCCAGGACCTCTTGGCACAAGTGGAGAGGACTTCACCATTGCGCCAGGTCTGCCCTCACACTGTCAAGAAAGACAATGAAAAGAAAAAAAAGACCTTACCACGGTGATCAATCACCCGCAGTAGCAGCACTCTAAACACCACCAAAGACAACACCCGAATACAAAAAAGGTTCTCCAACAGCAATGCCTATAGGAAGGAAACAATGCATAAGCGTTGTTGTTACCCGATCAAAGATCATAGGTTTTCACCCTGGAGAAAGGCCGCGATCCCAGAACAATGCCTTCAACAAGGCCATTGCGAGGCACAACCAATAAAGGCTAGACTTTGGGTTTCCACCCTGGAAATCATGACTCGGTACTGAAAGGAGCACCACCAACAAAGAAGTCCTCCAATGATGTCGCCCCCACTTGCAAAAGCTACTACTACAAGTCACGTACCACCAAGCGCAGAGGAACTTGTACCCGATCTGGACGGGAACATATCCCGGAAGCCAAGTCTGAACAGCTGCCTGTGAATTAAAATCTTCATCGCATCCAAGATGTTGCCTTTATCACTTGCAGGCCCTCCAATCACGCAATGGCATTCTTCACATATGTTGATCCTTGGAAATCTTGGTGCAGACATGCATGTCCCAAGATGTCAACAAAAACAGAGCTTCGCAGTACCCTGGTGAATCTGGTTATGATGATGTTGTGCGTGCACCCGACCGCCCCCTCCCCAATCAAGGTGTTTTCCTTGGAGACTCACTACACGAAGCACGGAACTCGCTGATGGGTAGATCAAAGACGGCTGATCAACCACCATTGCCTCGACATGCTGCCACACCGGAGCCGCCACCGTAGCTCGAAGGGAGGAACCCCCAAAGACGAGGAGACTCACTGCACGAAGCACGCTCGAAAGCCCAGGCTAGCGTGACCGCAACCCATGCGTCCACATGTCCGCCTAGTAGCAGTAGCACCAAAAGCATGGTGGGCTGCGCATGCATGAATGGGCCAAAGGACCAGCGCCGAGGCACGCAGCAACACCAGGGGTCATGGCGCATCAGCCGGAGAGGCCCCCCTGCCCTGCATCAAGAGGGACCTCGCTGGAGGGGGGGTGAGGGCCACGCGGTGCCGCGACGAGGATGACTTCCAAGGACACCGCAGCATTCGCCGGACCGGGCGCAGCCGCCGGAGAGAGCCACCGGAGCCACAACACGATGGGATATAGCGGAAAAAGAGGGGAGGAGGCACAGTGCTAGACGGGGATGAATCCGCCCCATCGCCGCCATCCCAGGGCCTGGCACGACTTCGACGGCCAGCCCTCCAGCGGCGGCGATGAGAGGGATGGCAGAGGGAGGCCTCCCGGCGGCGCTGCGGCAAGGGTTCCCCCTTGCCGTCCAGGGAGGACGACGCGGGGGTCTCGCTAAGATGATGTTATCAACAATGGTTTCAGTTCGCAGTAGTTTTGTTACTGAAGCCATTTTACTTTGGAAAAAATATCAGATAAACGTATAGTGTACAAAATGGTAAAATCATCTACATGGCTTGTAAACAATTGAATGAAGAAAATGAGGGAACGGTAAAGAGTGCATTTTGAGGCACAAGGAATTTGTCACGAAACAGAAGAGTTGCACCATTCATTTATTCAATCAGGGAACAGTGTACAATTCCCTTCCAAAAGCAGCAGAGCAGCACGCCTTACCATCATTTTTTCAGTTGGCATAACTCGGCGGGAAAATATCAGGTGATACCATGCTTTAGATGCTCCCATGATACGAGCTTCTGGTCCATCGGATCTCAGATCCAACGGCTCCTAGTAGGTTCTGAAAGGTTGCCGTACTTGTTCGCAATTTTTAGACTTCAAAAGGTCTTGTTCACAAAATGTTGAAAGCCTTCTGGGAGCCGTTGGATCTCCCAGGAGCTCGTATCATGGGAGTATCTAAGGCTCTGTATCACCTTCGGCAATGACGGACACTATTTATTCAATCAGGGAACAGTTATGAGGATGTGAACTTTGCAGTAGGCAGTAGCAGTAGCTTGGAGCAGATTTTTTTTTTGCGCAAAGCTTGGAGCAGAAATTGACCTTGATAAAATTCTGCATACTTTTTTTTGAACAATAATTTTTTGAACAATAATTCCGTATACTGAGTAACTTAGTAATTAATGTGTAATTTAGATAGTTTTTTTTAGAACGAAGGCTCGCGAAGAGCCCGGCTTTGAATTAACAAAGCCATCAACCGGCCAGGATTACAAACTCTGGAGTACAACCTGGACACAAAACCATAAAAAGAAAACACGGCAAGATACAATGGTGCCGGGAGCAGCTCACATGCCAGACATACAACAAACTGAAAAAAGGATCTACATGAAGCACCAAGCTTGAAGATGACAAGGCCTCTTGCACGCGCGGAGCCTAGAAGAAGGGGGATGCCGGCGAAGGAGATGAAGATCAGATGACCGAGAAGAGGCAGCCATTGCCACAACATCTGGGACCAGCCAGGAAACACCACCATCCAGATCCATTGTCGAAGAAGGCCCCTGCCTCCTCGCCTGACTCGAAAGGCGCCGAACCGTCGACAATGAACACGTTCACCCTAGAACCTGGATGAGTGGCACCGATGGCATCCACATTGTTGGGACAAGGCAGACGCGACCTGTCGTCGACTTCTCACCTAGAGCATAGCAACACCGAAAACTAAAGACTCGGGCATTCAAGAGGAGAGCTGCCAGGATGAACTAAGGAGCAGCAGCCAAGGCCATGGCCTGAACCAGGTGGAGCACTACCACCGCTGGAGTTAACTGCTGCCACCGACACCCACCGCACACCTCACAGCGAAGTCCAAATTCCCACCTTGCTCCCAAAGCAGCGCCTTCAAGAAGGATATGGCGCCAAGGGCGTCGCCGCCGCCCAACATCGTTGGGGTTTTCACCCGGGAGGACAAGGGGGAGGGGGTGGGGAAGGTATACCTGACCAACGCCTCCAAGAAGGTGCGCGGCGCCCACGGGCGTCGCCGCCGTCACAGCCAGCAGGACGGCTAAGGATTTCTCCTGGCAATCTTCCCGTCCCCACTCCCACCCGGCGAAGAACCGGCGTCCAAGACGGAGCCGGCCAGATCTGGGGGGAGGACTTGCGAATCCGCCGTAGAGGGTGGTAGGCGGCCAGATCTGAAGCCGCGGAGCCGAAGCCGCCGCCGCCACGCCCTGGCTCGCATCCACCAGCTACCTCACCGTCCACACGGCTGAGGGGCACCGGCCCGCACCTGCGCCACCATGCGCCGAGGATCCGGTGGCGCCATTCCCGCCGGGGCCGCCGCCCCGGGACCCGAGGCCCCCCGCGAGAGATGCAGAGCAGCAGGAGAGGCCCCGCCGCCACCATCATCAGCAGCGCCCCGGGCGAAGCCGGCGACTGCCTCAGGCGGCGGCGAGGAGAGGGTTGGAGGGGGAGGAGACAGCGGCGGCGGGCTAGGTTATCGGCCCGCGAGGGAGAGAGGGGGGAGAGTGATCTAATTTAGATAGTTTGACTTATCCGGGCCACAAAAAATCTAGATAGCACAACCTTACCTGGCTGCTACAGCAGGAAACAATAATCAATTTATCTCCGAGAGCTAATGTGTTTGTTTCTAATTAAGAAACTCGGCAGAGAAAACCATACTGAAATTATAGGAAGCTAGCTCAACAATTTAGAAGATGACCGACAGTACCACCAGATTATCCAGTCCAAACTCGTACGACTGCAAGCCGCATAAAAAAAATCATCATAGTAACAATTGTTCTTTAGTGAACCAAATTAACACAAGCTGAATTCACAGGTTCGTCAATCACACAACACTAGGTTGATGCACACAGGCACACCCTCTTATTACAAGCAGACAGCAAATCAAACCAACCCAGCTAGGTTGTGGACACCATACCAGGCTGGAGAAAGCTATAGCAATACAGTGCTTAACACACCAATCCAAGCATACAATTTATTGGCTGTGCAAGTAGCACCATAACCTGCACGCACGCCACACCATAGAACTTGTATCGAGCAAAGCAAACACACAGGCAATGAGAAACACCTTGAGAGCTGCGAGATCAGAACTTGCGATAACGCGCGGTAGACTGATGCTCCATATAAGCTGCCATCCTGAGAAGTGCACCCGATTACCTGAGACATGAACAGAGGAAATTAAGAAAAATATTACTTGGAACGGAACTCACTCAATCTATCTATATTCATGTACGAACTCCATGTAGTACGACAAACCTTAGAACGGAGACCCTTGGAAGGGTCTTCTTGTAGTAAGCTGGGTGGCGTGTTTGGAAGAGCGACGGGTCATGGTTGGCCTCCAAGCCATCCCACTCCAGCTTGTCCCACCAATCCTTCTCACAGTCCACCATCGGCAGCTTAGAGCCTGCAGCCCGGAGCCGTCTTAGGGCATCTCCAGCCGTTGCCCCTCCAGGACGCATAAAAATCGCCCCCTGGGGGCGAGCCGGCGATACAATCGGCGCTGGGGGCGGTTTTGCGTCCAATCGTCGCCCCCAGGCGCCGAAATTGGCTCACTTTGCAGCCCAATTTCGGTGAATAAAGGGCCCATATGGGCGAGAATAGGCCCATATTCGGCATGGTTTCGTCGTGTCTCGGCGTTTAATTATCAACACAATTATTTCTTATCACATATTTCATCACAGAAAAATCAAATACTTTAACAAAATAATACAACAACAAATAGTTCAATATAAATTATATAGTTCAACAAATAAAAACTCGTATTTCATCACACGGTATTCCCCTTGAGCCTCCATAGGTGCTCAATCAGATCTTTCTGCAGTTGATGATGCACCTGTGGGTCTCGGATCTCCTGACGCATACTGAGATAGGTAGTCCAAGTTGCCGGTAGATGGTGATCAACTTTGGCTAGAGGACCCTGCCTGTAGTATGGTTCAGTGTCAAACACTGGGTCTTCTTGCTCAGTCTCGATGATCATGTTGTGCAAGATGACACAGCAAGTCATAATCCCCCACATTTGATCTTTGGACCAGGTTTGAGCGGGGTACCGAACAACGGCGAATCGAGATTGGAGCACACCAAATGCCCGCTCGACATCCTTCCTGCAAGCCTCCTGAACTTTCGCAAACCAGGCGTTCTTGCCTCCTGCCGCAGGGTTTGAGATCGTCTTCACAAATGTCGACCATCTCGGATAGATGCCATCTGCTAGGTAGTACCCCTTGTTGTATTGGTGCCCATTGATCTCGAAGTTCACCAGAGGAGAATGGCCCTCAACGAGCTTGGCAAAAACAGGAGAGCACTGCAGCACGTTGATGTCATTGTGAGTTCCTGGCATACCAAAGAAGGAGTGCCAAATCCAGAGGTCCTGTGTGGCTACCGCCTCAAGCACCACACTGCAACCGCCTTTGGCGCCTTTGTACATCCCCTGCCAACCAAATGGGCAATTATTCCATTTCCAATGCATGCAGTCGATGCTTCCAAGCATCCCAGGAAATCCTCTTGCTGCATTCTGGGCTAGGATCCGAGCAGTGTCTTCCGCATTGGGTGTTCTCAAGTATTATGGCCCAAACACTGCCACCACTGCCCGACAGAACTTGTAGAAACACTCTATGCTAGTGGACTCGGCCATGCGCCCATAGTCGTCGGCGAAAGGGGGATGTGCTGCAAGGCGATTAAGTTGGGTAACGCCAGGGTTTTCCCAGTCACGACGTTGTAAAACGACGGCCAGTGAATTGTAATACGACTCACTATAGGGCGAATTCACAATCCTGAGGAAGAGCTTTCGGCTCATCCGATAACGGCGCCGAAATGTTTTCTCGCCATGAAGTGGAGCATCGGCGAAGTAGTCGGAGTAGAGCATGCAGTAGCCTTCGAGACGATGCCGGTTCATTGCTTTCACCCGCCCCGGCGCCGAGCCACCTCGCCGCGGCTTTTCATTGCTCGCCAGCAGCTGGGCGAGGGCGGCGAGCACCATGAGATGCTCTTCTTCCTGGACGTCGGCTGCGGCTTCCTCCTCCAGCAGCGCGGCGAGCTCTTCCTCGTCATCCGAGTCCATCGCCGAGTCAGGCAAAACGCCGAACACCTTGCGCTCGGTGCGCGTGTACCCGCCACTAAACCGCGCCTCCGCGGCCGGAAACGCCCAGCTGCTGTGGGAGGGGCTGCCGCGGCGAAGCGCTGCTATTTTCCGGCGGGGAATGGTATCTAGCGGAGTAGGGCAGCGGACGTCGCCGGGATATAGCTAGTGGTGGCCGAGGGCGCGGGGGGTGCGAGGCGAGTCGGGGGAAGAAAACCTTGACTTTTCCCCTGTCGGTGTGGGCCAGGCGTGCTTTTCCCTAGCGCCGGAGCCCCCAACTGCTCCCCAGCGCGCCGGGTTCGGCCTGTGATCGCCGGGCGGAAAAAAGGTCCGAACCGGCGATTTTCGGCGTCCTGGAGGCGCGACTGGGCCGTTTTTTCGGCGCCGGCGCCGAAAAAATGGCCTGGGGGGCCTGTTGGGGGCGCGGCTGGAAATGCCCTTAGGCCCCAGCAGTCCCTAAGGCTGATGGTTTCCAACGCCGGCGCGGTCAATCTAGCCTCACATATCTGCTCTAGGTTGTGGAGATGCTATAGCTTGATGTGCTTCAGGTTATTTACACTTCTTCTTCGGTACAACCCTCATGAACACATCAATGGACGAGATCTGTCCATATCCCTTTATAATAAATGATAGGATGGTCTTTTCAAAAAATACGTCGCGAAAATCTGTCCCGTTCTGAGTCCGCCTTGGGCCGGCCCATTAATGGATTATGTACGATAGCACTAGCACCGATCGAAAACACATCAATGGACGAGATCTGTCCATACCCATTCATAATAAAGGGTAGGATGATAAAATACGTCGTGAAAATCTGTCCATATCCCTCTATAATAAATGATAGGATGGTCTTTCCAAAAAATACGTCGCGAAAATCTGTCCCGTTCTGAGTCCGCCTTGGGCCGGCCCATTAATGGATTATGTACGATAGCACTAGCACCGATCGAAAACACATCAATGAACGAGATCTGTCCATACCCATTCATAATAAAGGGTAGGATGATAAAATACGTAGTGAAAATCTGTCCCGTTCTGAGTCCGTCTTGGACCGGCCCATTAATGAATTATGTAAGGTAGCACTACCACTGATCGAAAATTCAAAAAAACCAAAAAAGTAGTGCTACTATTAGACATCGAACACACGACCTCCTAGTTTGTGAAATTGCTAAAAGCCACGAGAACCATCACCGTTTGGTGATAATTAGAGGCATGGACATATGAGGTATCCATGTCAGGTTTGAATGACTTTCGATATTGTTTATATGTTGCGACACATCTGACCACTAATCAGCCTATTTTCATCGAAAAAACTCTAGAAAATGCAAAACTTCTCAAAAATCTAAACAACTTGGCATAGTGCCTTGAATTGGTCATAGAAGCCGGTGGAAAATATTGTGGGTTGTTTGACGGATGTTGAAAAACAACGAGCTTTCAAATGGACCCTTCTAGCCTATCCGAACACTCTGGTTGAATATAGTCTATTTTTGGACATCCTTAAAATGAACCCCACTTTTGCAAGAAGGTAGGCATGCCCATGGTAGGCACATGCCTGGTTTGTACGATTTTCGACACCATATGCAAGTAGTGAGACATTCGGTCATTTTATCGGCCTTCTTAACCACGAAAACTTCAAAAAATGCAAAATTAGGAGAAACCCCAAACAATTTGGCATGGTGCCTTGAATTGGTCATACAAGGCCATGAAAAATGGGGCAATTTAAGGGATGTCGAGAAATGAGGTGCTCCCAACCCTTCTAACCTATCTGAACACTCTCCATTGAACATGGTATTTTTTGGAAATATTAAGACTGCCCCCAACTTCTGCAAACAAGTGGGCATGACCATGTTAGGCATCCATACCTAGTCTGAATGATTTTCGATACCATATGCACGTTGCGACATGTTCTGTCATTAATTGTCATTTTTTCACCGAGAACACTCTAGGAAATGCAAAACTTGTCAAAAACTCAAATAACTTTTCATGATGCCTTGAATTGGTCATATGAGGCCCTTGAAAAAAATTGAAGTAATTTCAAGGATGTCGAGAAATAACATGCTCTCAGACGGAGCCTCATGGCCCCAGAACATACTTCGTTCAACGTGGTCTATTTTTATACATCCTTAAAATGATCCTAACTTTTGCCACCAGGTGGGCATGCCCCTCAAAGGCATTCATGCCATGTTGAACAATTTTCGACACCGTATGCAAGATTAGGGATGGCAATGGGTGGGGTATGGGCGGGTACAACTTCCTTCTACCCAAACCCATACCCATAGAAACTTTTTATACCCATCCACTTCAATACCCATGGGTATAAACTGACACCCATGCCCATACCCATCGGGTATCCTATACCCAATGGGTATCCATTGGGTACAATATATAGCATTCAAATTCTTAAGAGGTAGAGAAATGAGTTCAAAATTCAAGTGATCATGGTAGAGTAGTATAGCACGCATGTGGCCTCCTCCAGTGGGTGGCCTTTTGGAGGCATCAGGGGAGTATGAGCAACGGTTGGTGGAAGGCCGACGTAGTGGAAGGCGGTGGTGGGAATTGGGGATCGCTGGATCGAGTGTTCGACAAAAGTCTGGTAGTGAAGAGTCGATATTTCATCTTTTGGAGGAGTCACATAGGACGTATGAGGAATGGCGAGCAGGTGACTATGAGCCTATGAGCTATGACTTGTTTAAGGGATATGAGATTTAGGGTTGGACCATATGAGTTGGATGTTAACCCCACATGTTATAGGAGTTATTTTCATTTATTAATTTTTTCTGGGTATTCATTGGGTTACCCATAGGCACAATTTCTTACCCATGCCCTACCCATATATTTTGTGGGTATGGGTACCCATTACCCGTGGGTAGAAAATCTCTTCAAGTCTTGCCCATACCCTTGTTTTTGGGTAGGGTACCCGCGGGTACCCATACCCATGAGCAAAACTGCCATCCCTATGCAAGATGCGACATGTCCAGCCTTTTTCTGCATTTTCTTACCGAGAAAAGTCTAGAAAAATACAAATCTTGTCGAAAACCAAAAAGCTTGTCCTGGTGCCTTGAATTGGTCATACGAGGCCATGAAAAAATCAGGACCATTTCAAGGATGTCGAAAAATAATGTGCTCTTTGACAGACCCTTCTGGCCAACCCGAACACCCTCCATTGAACATGGTGTTTTCGTAGACATCCTTGAAATTACCACAACTTCCATCCACAATGAGAAAAATGAAAAATAAAACAGGAAAGAAAATCTTAGGCCTTGCCCAACTAAGCGACGGCTTCGGTCCTGTCAAGCGACTATTGAAATTTGTTCGGGATTTAAATTTTTTCTCATTTTCACAAAAATTGTTCACAAATCAAAAAAATGTTCCGTAAAATTTAGAACACTTTTTATATCATATATTTAGTCTCATTTTCGAAAAATGTTTTGGAATTTAATTTTTTGTCTGTCCTCTCAGAAAATGTCTGTTTTCACAATTTTTTTGTGCTGTCGAAAAAATTATTCGCATTTTGAAATTCTGAAAAAAATTGAAGACACAAACATTTTTTGAAATTACCTTACAATTTTCAAAAATGCAAATAAGTTTTAATTTGTGCAGAAAATTTGGAAATAACGAAGCTTTTGAAATTTTGGGCAACATTTTGAAAGTGTGACAATTTTTTGAAAAAGAAAGAAAAAACGTAACAGGCAATGGAAAATAAATAAATAAAAATAAATTATGAAAAAATGACCAGTTCACAAAGTGCTCATAAAATCTTTTTAAAATTCCCAGCGCGTCACTTACTTAGTGCGCTTATCTTTAGATAATCTACCAAAGGCACGCTGCTGCAGTGGTTGTGGACGCACGTAGCGTTTTAAGTGGTCGTGGGTTGGCGCATACGTTACTATAAAAGTAGATACAAAGTGCGAAATGTCCATATTACCCTTTATACGTATTGCAAGGGGGTTGTACCGAAGCGGGACTCGGTTATTGAATATGACACCGGATGCTATTTCTTCAGAGCGCTCGTCGTCCAATGGGAAAACATGTTGGAGCTTACTGCAGTATGCTATGTGGAGGCTCTCCAAGCTTGGCAGGGGGGAGGTGGAGATGGGGATGACGAACACCAGCATGGGGCAATTGTGTAGGTATATGTGCTATAGTGCATTGAAGGTATAACTCCTGAAATTACGAATGCCACTAACCAAGATGCAATAATCCATCGGGAGATCAGACGCGGAAAGAGTCCTTAAAGATTGGAAGTTCTGAAATCTAGAAGTAAAGAGAGCCAGCAGTTTGGGGCACCTCTCAACATGACACCATTCTAACCTGAACCAGCTTGCTGGAGTTTTAGGGATAGACGTGACTGAGAAATTGTCATGCACATGCATTGACTGAATGATGAAACTGAAAGAACCACTGTCCATCAGAGAGCGGATTATCTACCGTGCATGGTATATACCGTGCATGCATCACGTACACACCATGTCAGATGCACTCATGAAACTGTGCCTGACAAAGTCAGGTGAATAGTCTACCTACTCCTACCTATCAGCCTATCTCTTTTCTTCTACTCAATAGAATATTTGAATCCCACATATATTATGAACGACAATTTTGATTTATGATTCGTTTGCACATTTGGGTTCCTTGTGACGAGGCCTTTTAAACAAGACCACACATGAATATACTTTAGTGACTTTTTAAGCGAGACCATGTTTAATGGAGTTCTGCCGTGTTTCATAATTTGATTTTTAAAACTTGCGAAATATTCTAGAATGGTCTTGTTTGAAAGGTCTCGTCATTAGAAGCACAAATATGCAAATGGATCTTCAACTGGAGTTTTGGTTTATAAGATAAAATGATTTCCAACTTGTAAATATTGTGAAAAAATATGTGAGAGTGGAGCTTGACATAATACAATGGATAGAGCGTCTGTGCAATCTATGGTCAAGTTATTGTGGATGAAGGATAGTAAATGATCGATGTGACAAGAGTGATCAAATATGGGAGAATAAAATTCAATTGAATAAGCAACATGCAGCTAGCCATATCTGCATGTATCCGAATCTTCAAGAAATGGATGGCTTAGCCATGCACGGGATATCCCATGCATGGTACAACATCATTTCTCCTGTCCATCAGCATATTCTCTAAATCATGGCTTCCTTCACCAATCTTGATATGGCTACCCAAAGGATGAAGCTACACCAAGGACGAACATCTTACATCCCTTGCAAGGACGATAGCATTGTAATTTAACAACGGTTTTGCTATTTTTCATCCGACTAAATTCAATTGGCTTTCATCCGTTTTTTTAGCCGTGCGATCTCTGTGCCGAGATTCGTGTTTTTTTGTCCCGCTGTTGCCATTTTTTCTTATCGGGCTCGCTTAATTTCCTGGAGACCCGATACGCTTCCTTTGCTATCTCCCGCGTAGTTTGGTTTGCCCGTTCCCCTCCTCCTCGTTTCCCCTTCTCATTTCGAAGACGCAACTGGAACAGAGTGAGGGAGAGGCAGTCATGGCGATTTGGAGCTCTCCTTGCCGCCCGATTCAGTAGGTTGGTGGTCCGGCGTCCGGCTGCCCCCTCCATCTGCCACGCTGTATTTCCCACCGGGTCTGCAGCATCCCCCACCACCGTGCCTCCTATTTTTCTCCGCTGGCGCTTCCGTTCCTCTGATTCGGTATTCCCGTCTATTTGTGCCATTCCCAGATCTGTTTGTTAGCTGCGTGTAGAGTTTTCTCGGTCAGATCTTGTTGTTTCTGTTAGTTGCATGTATTACCTGCAGATATTTTTTGTAGATGTATGTGGTTTGTGCTGTTCCTTGAGTAGATCACTGATATTCATATTAAAATTAGAATAGAAGTACACTAATCCCTTCGGTGTCTGCTAGTTTGGTAGGTTGCTGTTCGTCTGGTCTGTGTTTCGTGATGTGTAATTGGTGGACTCAATTTATTCAGTTTATTAGCAATGATTTTGGACTGTAAATTTTAGTGGTTTTGGTTAGTGATTTGGACCGCAACTGTGAATGAATTGGACAGTGATGTGTCCTGAATTTTTCCAGTTAAGTAACAATCATTTGGCTGCAATTTTCAGTGTTTTGGGTAGTGATTTGGACTGTAACTTGTGAATTGGACAGTGATGTGGATTTAATTTTTTCAGTTAAGTAACAATGATTTGGACTGTAATTTATAGTGTTTTGGTTAGTGATTTGGACTGTAACTCTGAGTTAATTAGACAGTGATGTGGACTGAATATTTCAGATAAGTAATGGTGATTTGGACTGTAGTTTCAGTCTTTTATTAGTCTATCTTACACTGCAATTTTTTAGTGTTTTGTTCCATTGGCTTGTAACTTCATGAATGTGTAAGTTACAGTAATCTACTCTGAATTTTCCACTTTTCCAGCACACTACATTAAACTGAATATCAGTGTACTTATAGTCTAATTTTAATGTGAATTTAACCTTGTAACTTACTACTCTATGTTCTAATATTTCCATTGATCAACTGTTTAGGAGTGAATTTTCCATCTGAATTCCGTCTGCCATGTGAGAGTCGGATTAGGGTTTTTCTGTACGAGTTTTTTATTTGTTTGTGTTTAGGTTGGGTGAGGGCAGATGGTCATTTTGATCTGTTTGGATTGTTCTAGGTGTGTGAGTTGGGCGGGTTTTGTGCTCTTTGTACTTCTGAATGTGTCAAGTCTGGCCATTTTGGGATCTGAACATCACAATTTTGGGACTAAGTGTGATCTCTGTCCTAACTTGGGCATTTATGTTGCTACTGGAACTGCAAATCACAATTAACAAGGAGATTAGGATTGTGATATTGCACTGAATGTCCTCATTATCTGGTGCCGCTGTAACTAACTGCATATCCGTTATGTGATCTGAAATCTTTTTGATTGTAGTCTGGTAATTCTTAGTGGATTTCGTAGTGTAATTACTTTATTTTTTAGTGTAATTACTATAGTGTAACTAGAATGATTGCATCTAATCTTTTTGAATGTAATCTAGTAATCCTAGTGTATTCACACTGTAATTCTGAACGGATTTTCACTCTAATTCCCAATGGATTTACACTATAATTCTCACTGGATTTTACAGTGTAATTCCTAGTAGATTCTATAGTTTAATTTCTAGGGGGTTTAAAGTGTAATTCTTAGTGCATTTACACTCTAATTCTTAGTGGATTTGGTATGTAATTCCCATTTTAGCATGTAAGTGTTTATGCTTTTTCCCTTTTTTAGCTACATGCGCTAGTTCGACGTTGGATTTTGCATCCTTCAGTTGTAGCTTGATGTAAGATCGTTCTGCCCTGTATGTGTGCTTTGATCTTCTCAAGTTTGGGTATGTCATTTTAGGAACTAGAGATTCAGTTGCTTTGTGTTTTCGTTGTCCCCATTGGTGGGGATAGTATATTGCCCTGATCATGTCGTAGTGTCATGATTTTCTTCACCATTTCTCAGTTGCTTGTAATGTTTATTTTTATTGTGGCTTGTATATGAATTCACGGTGCATTCCTTGGTGTAATTTTAGCTGTATTATAGTGTAATTTAGAGTAAATTAGTTGTTACCAGTTATATATGTATTCTTGCTTGATGCTAATGTTAGTTTCTGTTTTTTTTTGCAGCATGTTTTGGGTAGTTTTTTATTTGTCATGCTCTTTAGTTAATCTTCTGTAATACAATTCTAATGAAGTAGGTTTAAATGTTACAGCAATATTTTACTGTGATTTTTATTATATGCCCCTGCACCCACTTCAAATGTAATTAGATCATTTTTGTGCCTGCAAGCAACACACTATAATTGCTTTATTTTGTGTACCTACATTTGCTAGGTTCGAGTTTTATTGTATGTTTTGTATGCTTACTGTTTTTCTGTTCCCCATTGGTGTTAGGAGGTGTTTCTACATATTTGAATTCATTGTTCTGGTCAGTACTCTGCCATTCCATGTAGTTTGTCATGTCAGGCTCAGGCTCCACATACTGTTGCTGCACAAAGTAAATCAATGTTATATCATTAGCTGATGAAATAGTGTCGGTAGATTTTCACTATTTTAGTTTTCTAAGTATTTTTTGCAGAAAAAAATTCGGCGGATTCTTCTCCCCCTGCGTCGTCTCCTCCGAGGCGACCCGGGGGCAACCCTAGCCGCCACAGCCGCGCCCCCTCCTCCCCCCTTCCTCTCCACCGCCGCCTGAGGTGTGCTCCGGCGCGCGCGCTCGACACCGATGAAGGTGGCGGCGGGGATTCGGCGGCTGCTCGTCTCGGGCAGGGCCTCGGCACGCGGGGCGGCGGCCCCGGCAGGTGAGGGTGGGGTGGTCCTGGCGGCGGGCCGCCCTGCCGGTGCGAGCTAGGCGCCTCCTCGGTCTCACGGGTGACGAGGTGGCGGCGGTCGACGGTCGCAGGTGTGCATCCCTCCCCGCAGGTATGCCACTGATGAAGTCCATCCCCTCCGCCCCGATCTGCTCCTTCCTTGGCCAAATCTGGGTCCTGGTGGCTTAGGCCGCTGCTCTCGGTTATTGGCTGCGCGGATCTCGTCGGGCGGGGCTGGATCCGGGGGAAACCCCTGGCCGGCGCGGCGGTCACACCAAAGGCGACGCCTTGGGCGCCGCCCCCCCCCCTTGGAGGCTGTGGTGTGGATCCTCCCCCCTCCTTCCGCCCCCTGCTAGGTGAAAGCCTAGGTCCCCTGCTTCGGGCGGCGATAGCACGTCCGTGTCGTGTTCCTTCTTGGAGGCACCGTCCGGGGATTGCAGGGGCGGCGAGAGAGTTTGGTTGTGGACGTGATGGTGGCAGGAGTCAGCTTGGTTTCTTCATAGGTTGCTGCTGGAGGGTCCCTGACGAGGTCGCCGGTGGGTCGACGCCCACGAGCCTGGGCAAGAGGGGATCGGGTTCCCCTCTTCGGCGACAACGATATACCTTTGGGTGGGAGCATTGTGCTCCGGCGAATCCAGCGCTGGCCTTTGATCTACTTTTCGCTGCTTCCCTTGCTTCTGCGAATGTGGCCGGCAGCTCTCGCCCTTTGGTGCGGCTGAGCCGCAGACGACGATGGTGCTTGTTTGTAGTGTGCCATGGGCTTGCGTCCTGCTCTAGTCTCTTCTCCTTGCAGCTTGGAGGCCATCCATTTGGGTTCTGGGGTGAACCGAGCCGCCGTCTGCCGGTACGGCATCCTTCGAGCCAGGATGAAGGGGTAGGGGCCCTTTGCAGAGGCAGTAACAGGTGGTGGTCTGGTCCATGGCTGGTTCCGAGGGTGGCTGTGATCACGAAGCTTGCGCGGCGGTGCATTCCTCCCAAGACCCTAGTTTTGTTCTGTTGGTGTAGGTCGTCTAGTAGGGTGTTGGTAGCAGCGTCAATTTGTTGCTGCCTTGAGTTGTTTTGCTTGAGTACCTTGTATCCGTCGCTCGGTTCCCTTTTCTTTGCGTTGTAAGCGGTTGTCCTTGTAATCCTGGCCGGTTGATGGCTTTGTTAATTCAAAGCCGGGCCCTTCTTGAGCCTTCGTTTCAAAAAAAAAGTATTTTTTGCAATGCAGCTACACCTTGTCATCATTTCCGCTTGAAGTAGCTCAGTAAAAGAGTATGATCCACTTTGTTATTTGTCAGGAAACTAGTTAGAGAAAGCATGTTTTTTGTTTTCAGCACTGTTTTCTGCTATTAGATAGCCATATGTTAAGGAAATCAACTTCATCTTCCTCGAGGTACATCGCCTGTCCTTTGATGCTGCATTTCATTGCATTTGGTTCGATTGTAGGCACCTGCACTCAATATTTTCAGTAAATTATCTGTTAATGCAAACAAGTATCCAGTTCTGAATTGTAAATAAACACAGAGTATAATTTTGCAAAGAAGGTCCTAGTAATTTTATCTAACAGTCACAAACTCTTCCTTTTAGTTCTGAACTGTAAATATGTTATCAGTTTTGTTTGTTGCTACTAGTACTGTGAGTGCCTTCCAGTGTTAATGTTTTTAGCCTGATTTTGTTCGTCCTTTTTTCTGTTAATTTCAATTTTTAGTGCTTATGTTAATGCCTATCAATATTTAGTGTGAGCAAGCATCAGATCATAGTAGTTTACACTTCCAAAGTTACTTAAATTCAGTCCTTCAATCACAGGTACTCCCTCCATCCGAAAAAGCTTGTCATCCATTTGAGGGACAAGCTTTTTCGGACGGAGGGAGTAGTTTTTAAGAACAGGTAGAAAGTGTCTAAAACTAGTAGATCAAAGTTTCTTAACAGTGTTTGTCTTTCAGGTTCCAAAGTCTGTGAAAATGGCCATATTTTCTCTCAACTGGAGCAATCCTCCATCTTGCATGTTTTTAACTAGTTTTCTCAAAATGGAATTGCTAGCTTCCTGAGCATGTTTTGATCCCTGTAGTGTGTTTATTTCTGCAAATTTAGAACTCTATGATCTGGGCATCTAGTTCTCAGTTTTGTTCATGCGACCATATCCTAGTTCTTGCTAGGGTTTCTCTTGGTTCATGCTTTTGCGTGATTATGTTCCTATTTTCTATCTGTGTAGATTTTGTGCTTAACTTAGCCTATGTTAATGATCCACTACAGGTCTGTTCTTTCTTCCAGATTTGTTCTGGCAAGAGAGAGAGACGACAGGAGGTGATGAATGCACAGGAGGGGGGGGGGGGTTTACCTTGTTTTTTCTTTGCTTCTCCAGCCATGTTTGTGTCCTAGATCATGGACGAATCACCCTCTTTGGTGGTGCTTCTCTGGGGGTAAATTTGGTACTTTCTCAGTGGAATTGGAATGTAATTCTTTTGTGTGTTTTTAGTGGAATTACTGTGCATTTTCAGTGCTTTTTACACTGTAATTGTTAGTGGATTTTACACTGTAAATCTTAGTGGGTTTACAGTGTATTTTTGCTCTGTATTTGCAAGTGGCATTTTTAGTGGAATTACAGTGTATTTTTAGTGGAATTACTATTCATTTGCAGTGGTTTTTACACTGTAATCATTAGTGGAATTACAGTGAAATTTACACTGTATATCTTAGTGGGTTTACCGTGGATTTTTAGTGGATTTTTGCTCTGTATTTGCAAGTGCCCTTTTTAGTGGAATTGCAGTTTATGTGCATTTTCTGTGGTTTTTACACTATTATTATTAGTGGTATTTTAGCCCTTTGTATAGTTGATTCATAGCAGCAGCAACTGTAATTTCTCAGTATTTTAGTGCTCAGAGTGTTATTCGGCTGTGTGGTTAGATGTCATCAGTTTTGATCCTTTTCAGTAGTTAGCTTAGTCCATGTTTTGTTAGTCTTTAGCTGCTTTCTGTACGGGTTTTAATAGTTTGGGTTGTGGACCTGTTTATAGTTTGGTGGGCAGAAAGAATAGGTGAATAGAGGACACGAGACATGTGACACTTGTCATCCTTTAGTTGGCTGAACAATACGACTGAAAGCGAATTAGATTTCATCCGGATGTAGAATAGACAGTCCTTTTAACAATGACCCTGTTGGAGCCACACCCTCCTGGCTTGGGCCAATCTCCTCTATACTTTTAGTGACGTTGACTTGGCTGTGGATTGTAGAAGAGATATGGAGGTGCATTTTATGGGCGAGGGCGACCAAATAAACCTTCCATCTGTACAACAAATACATGCCTCAAAGTCAATGAACCTCCGCTCCCCAAAGCAGACCTCTGATCCCGTCTTCCCCCGATTAGTGTCTACATACAACACATCCAATCTTGGGTATCGTCCCTCCCAGAATAACCAACGGAGTTGCTCACAACCCAGTAGGAATAGCTTCTTGAGCTGGGGGACATCCATTGCATCAAGATCAATTGTTTTGATGGCTGTACCTGACAGGTCCAACTCCTTGAGATTAAACAATGCACGCAAGAATATGCTACGCAGTCAAGCACAACCCTCTAGGGAGATCTTTGTCACCTTGGCTTCTTCAATTCGATCGACGGGAAACATTGGGCGCAATTCCTTTCTTGGCAGTTGTATGGGATGAGTCCAATGCTCTGCCAGGCCATAACCGTCAAAGCTAAAACTCTCGAGCAGCTGAGGAGCACTTTCAAATGCAACATGCTCCAAGCTGGAACAACCATCAAGAACAAGAACCTTCAAGCTTCTTGCTGATGACATTTCAGGCAATGATTCCATGTGAGTGTTGCGAGAAAAGTCAAGGAGCTCCAGATTCATCATATCTACGGCAGAGCAATTGTCCACTGTGATCACATCTGAAGATTCAGTTAACCGGAGCTTGTGAAGATTCTGTAGCTTTTTCCAGGCATCACTTCTAGTCCTCCATGAGACTCCCTTTGTATTCAGCTCCCTGAGATTGGTCATCAGTTCAATCATCTGTGGAAACAGGACATAATTTGTGGAACAATGCTGCTACACACACGACACTCCACGCACGATTTGTGCACGATGGTTCACATCCAGCCATCGAATCAAGGAACCAAGTGCATCACATCCATCAGATGGTCAATCGTTCATGCATCGTGCATGGTGGGTTGGCGGTGAAGTAGTTTCGTTTGTGGAACGTATGTCAAGCATCAACAAATCTGGGAAACATGCCCCTTCTCCCTGCTCCTTCGCTGTGTTTGTGCAATTATCAAGCCATAGGAATCTTAGGTTTTGGCAGCAGCGGAAAGACGGGGATGAAAAATCAAAGCTGCACTTGCAGAGCTTTAGCACACGGAGGTTGGTGGCTAGTTGAAACAAATCATTTCTTAGATCTTCTCGCTGACCATCGTCTTCAAATGTTAGGAAATAGGATGATGCCTTAACAGAAACAATAGAGATATTTTGTGCTGCTTGTTTGCTCGAGGTGATTGATTTCCAACAAACTTCGTAGGGTTTTATGTTTCCTTCCAACAAAAGTACAGAACTTATTGTTTCATGTGAAAAATAGCGCAACGGTGGTATCACTCCATACAAGGCGTTGCCAACCTCCCAAGCTCTGTTCCCTTCAAGAATTCCATCACATATCCAGTAGTTGCAAGCATGAGTAGCCCAACCATAGTCAACACTGCTAGACTTTTCACGTCGTTTTTTTTGTAAGGAATAGTGAGTACAAAAAGCAATCCACAACTCTTGATGGGTTGATTTCATCCATGAAGCTGTAACCAATTACTTCAGCAGCTTCTTTAAGCAATAAAGGAAGCACTTGTGACTTCCTCAATTTCCACGTATATTTGCCTAACTCAAGTTTCACATATTTATTAACAGAACTGGGCATCACCTTCAGTTTTTTCTGTGGGAATTGAAATCTTCCATCATTGGTCCATAACAATTTACCTTCACCAAAAAGAGGAATGCCAAACTCTGTGAGATCAATATCTTCATCTCCTCCGTAATGAAAAATCATCAGGAATCTTTCATTATTTAGGGACCGATTGATGGCACTTCGAATGCTATCTATAAGGGCATCTTCAGCCGTTGGCCCCCCAGGAGGGGCAAAAAATCGCCCCCTGGGGCGCGCCGACGCTAAACCGCGCACTGGGGGCGTGATGCCCCCCAGTCGCGGCGCCCACGTTTTTTTAAAAAATTCAAATACGGCGCAAACACGACTGAAATTTAACGCAAACATCGGCGAGTTCGTTCAAACTTAAACATATTTTACAAAAAAAGAAAAAAACTTCCGCGGGCTACCCCCGCCGTCTCCCTCGCCGCCCGCCTCGGCGCCCGCCCACGCGGTTTACATGCCGAGGAGGCTGTAGAACCGCGTGTAGTCACCGCCGCCGCCGTCGTCGTCGTCGTCGCCGCCGCCCCCGCCCGCGCCTCCGCCGTCCCTGCTGCATCCCTCCCCCGGTTGGCGCGGCGGGTTGGACGGTCCGGGGGCGTCGTCGTCGTCGTCGCTGTCGAGGACCACGACGCCGTGCTCGTCCTCGCGCCCACGCTTGCGGGCGGCGATCTCCTCCAGGGCCCGGCGCTGCCGGACCATCTCAACGCGGAGGTAGTCGTCCCGCGCCCACCGCAGGGCGTCCTCGTCGGAGAAGCCACGCCGGGCTACCTCCTCGTACTCCGCGGGGAGGCCGGGCTCCGGTTTGGGCTCGACGAGGACGAAGCGGCCGGTGGATGGGGAGGCGTTGGCGCCGATGCGGACGCCGGAGCTGCGGGTGCGCGCGCTGACCGGCGTGCCCTGGGGCTCCGGCTTGACGGGGCGGAGGCAGGGCGAGCCGCCGGACGAGGAGGAGGACCCCCCGGTCTCCAGGCGCCTCGGGGTCCAGGAGCTTCCCCAGCGGCGTGAGAAGGAAGGGGGGCGGGGTACTCGAGACGCGGCGTGTTGTCGCCCTCGATGTACTCGAGGACGGCCTCTAACGTGCGCCCGGACACGCCCCACCACCGACACCGGCCGGCGGAGTTGAGCCTGCCGGAGGGCTCTACACCGTTGGTGGCCTCGAGCTGCTGGGCGTGGCGGCGCCGGCAGTAGGGCTCCCAGAGCGGGCTGTCGGGGACGTACCGAGGTCCCTCCCTCGCCGCCCAAGGCATGTTTGAGCGGATGCGTGCGATCTCCGCACGCCGCGCCGCGCCGGTGGGTACCGGGGGCACCGGCACGCCGCCGGGCACCCGCATGTCCGACGGGACCGGGTACTCGGCCTCGTAAAGGAGGCGAGCCTCGTCTTCGTGGAGATGGCGGCGGCCGAAGCCGTTCGCCGCCGCGCCGTCATCAGGGAAGCGCTCGGCCATGGGTGATGAACTGGAGACGGCGAGAGAGAGAAGAGGGAGGAACAATGACGGCGAGAGAGTGTGATCGCCGAGCACGCTGGTGCGCGTCTTATATAGGCCGAGACGCCGCCCGTACGCGTGGCCGCCGTGTGTACGCGTGGCGGGCAAGGGAGGGCGAGGGACGCGCGTCGTCCGGCCTTCACTGCGCCGCCCGTGAGGCATCAATGGCGCAGGCTGACCGGCGCGGCAGCGCGGCAGCTTTGGCATTGATTCGCCGCGGGAAACGAGGCGATGAGGACGACGAAGGGGCGAGAAGAGAGCCGTGTCGCTGACGCGGCGGGCCCGCGACTTTTTCGCGTCAAAAAAGTTCGCCCGGCGCCCCCGGGCGCCCCCCAGCGCGCCGGGTTCGGCCTGGGTCCTCCGGCGCTGTTTTCGTCCCAGGCCGGCGAAAATTGGGCTCCTGGGGGCACGACTGGGCCGATTTTTTGGCGCCGGCGCAAAAAAAACGCCTGGGGAGACCTTCCTGGGGGCGCGGCTGGAGATGCCCTAACTGCTCTGGAGCTAGCATCTACCCCTCTGAAATCATCTTCTTCATCCTGCTCATCAAACATGTGCATTAAGTGGTGAAGGTTTAACTCCTCTGCAATTGCCGTCTGCATGGTCCTTCTATTTTTCCACATAGAGCAGTTGACATGGATAATTTTGCCAAAATGCTTTCTCATTTCAGAATCAGTTCTTGTGGATTTTAGTCGTTCAGCTATAGCTCTAATAACAGCAGATGCTCCCAGACCATCACCGCCCAGCCATGAAAGAATAATGCTTTAATTTTGCCTTCTGAGGTACCATAGCTATCACGCAAAAGATAGAGCACTTGTTTGACGGTGTCATCAGAATCCTTTTCGCACTGTAGTAAAGAACACCAGGTAGATTTGAGTTCCGCAATACATATAATTTTTGTAGCTATTTTGCATATGAATAAATTGGAACAGATGGGATATTAATTAAGATAATTAAGTGAACGCATGCGTCCAGTTTGGAAGTTAAAATGGAGTGAAACGAGTACATAAAATAGTTATTTACTTTTTTTTGAGTAAAAATAGTTATTTACTTGGGTTCCTAAAACTTGTCGTTTTAAACTTATGCAAAGTCAAACATCAGAAACTTTGACTTCCAATATATTTAAAAGTATCCAGATTGGATACTTCAAATATGTGTAAATTTATTTTGGTAGGTACTTTCAAGCGTCTAGTTTTCAAGCTAGCGTACATTCAATCTTTTATTGAAGATACTCTAACAACTCAGACTGCACGAGGTTACTATTCTGGTACACTGGTCCTATGGAGTCTTAGCATGATGACTTTCCGATTGTCTACTACAACAAGTTTTTGCGTAACTCCGGCGAGGGAGAGCGATGACGGCAGGGCGCCTTTGGCCCCTTTAATGCTGGTTGTCGTCGGTAGGTGATCTACGGATCTGGATATATTTTTTTAATTATTTTTTGTGTTAGTTGTACTGCCATAATTGAAAACGAATAGATCGCAAATTTCCTCGCAAAAAAAAAGGCGAAGAGGGATTCTCAGGAAAAAATTATGGAGAAGAGGTACCAACCAGACGCTCCAGACAAGTCGAACATCTCCACAGAAAACTAATACCGGCAGCAGAAGACCATCACTGTTGTAACAATTAAAACATCCGAGATAAATATATCTAACGCATCGGCTGCAGATTGGGTGAGGAAAACGAGTCTATCTTGATAAAATCCTGTCCCGGATGTATAGGACGGCAGTTTGGGACACCTAGGTGCCCATGCTCCTTGCCTTTCCACCGTTCGATTGCATTTAAATGTGTGCTATTGCAACGGGTATGTGTATTAATGTATTAATCGCTAATTGAATATCATAAATAAGGCTCATGCACACCATGCATGGGAGCAATTCAGTCGGACGTGGGCTAGTTGGAGCGAGGATGGTTCCTTGCGTGGAGTTGGAGTTGCAGATAATGTCGTTACTTTGTGAGCGTTCTTTTCTTCTTCTCGTCTTTAAAGGAGAGTCTGCCTTTTCTTTTCTTCTTTTCTTCTTTTAAGGAACCTTGAGGGGGCATCTGGTGCTCTTTTTTGCACCATTTCGACGGTTTACATGTTCTGGTACTAAAGTTCAGTCCTCGGCGGTGCCATCGGGTACCCTATAGAACCAGCATCCAGACTTGAGCAGCATAACACACAACAACAAATACCTAAGCACAAATTACACATTAGCTACATATCAATTTTGCACTACAATGGACAGGTATGTATTTTCTAGAAATAGGCTTTCGGCCCACTTTATAAATAAAGCCACACAACCGAATGATACAAGATGATGATCAAGTCCTCTTACAAAGCAGATCAAAGTAAAATCACATAATGGATAATGCTCTTCGGTGGAGTTGTCGGCGTACATTGGCGACTACAGGGACATCGACTTCCCTTGGGTGGTCACGGAGACGGCCTCGCTGGTCTTCTCTGTACCCTCCTCGTCGGCCGAGATGCTCAACGTCTACAACAGAGATGTAGGAAATACTTATGTGTGGCTTGCAACAGTTTTTACTACATAGTTCCTGGAATATGTTTACCTCGATATGGAATTTACCGATGCACTTGAATATTGCTTGGAATACATGAATGGAATATAGTTCATGAAAGCCGGTACATATATGCTGGAAACAGTATTTATTAATGCTGGAATATTTATTATACTATATGTATTTTTGCCCGGGCACAGCATATTATTGAAAGCCAGGTTGTTCGTGGGATTGGCTCCATGAATTGGTAAAGCCTGTGAATTTGAATTGTAATTCAAATTCAGCGTGCGACTCACACGTACGTGCTTATGGGACAGTTTGCAGATGAACTCCTTGATGGTTACTAATGATCATGGTTGGTTAAGTTAACCTGGAGTCTTCGTTTAAACAGATTTTATCTGGACATTTATCTGCAGTTTATACAGTTTGAAATTAACTGGAATAGCACTATATAAAGGTCCCTAACCTCTAGCCTCAAAGATCATTGTGAACGGAATCATGAAAAAGGATCGAGGAATAGGGATTAGACCGTGTGCGTATATTTGTTACATTGGCACGAGAGCCGATTAAGGGTTTGACGATTTGTTTAATCGTCGGATCAATTACGATCTGGACTCCGCTGCGTACTCTGCTTTTCCTCTCCCAAAAGAAAAATAGAAACGAGGAAAAGAGAGCCTCGTACGTACACAACAGCTCCACCCCAGATTAGATCGATCTCGCTCGATTCCTCTGGTCCAGCGCCGCCGCTTCGCTCGACTCCGCATGCCAAGTGCCGCCGCTTCGCCCGACCTCCACCAATCCACGCCGCCGCTTCGCCATCGCCTCCAGGCCAAACCCCAGTTGCGCCTCCGCCTCCACCTCCCCCATCCACTTCGGGCCGAGCCTGCTACCGCCCGTGACCGACTCCTCCTCGACGTTCGTGCCGTTCCCCATCAACGTTCGCCCCGTCAACCTTGCCGAGCCGGAGGGAGCCCGCCGTGTTCGTCGCCAGCTTACTGCCGCCTCGTCAAGCTCACCCTAACCAACTCTCGCCGGCCTGCTTCGCGTCCACGGCAAGGACTGCTCCGACATCAACAACGACAGGAACTTCAGGTAACTGAAGAAGAAACCAATTTCAATGGCTTCCAATGGGGCGTTCGCTGAACAGTTTGTCTAATTCACATCTAGATGTTTTTTAATGATGTCACATCTAACCTCCTAAAAATAACTACGCAGCAACAAAAAATAAAAAAAAAGCTGGGACAAAAAAAATAGACCACAAACATAGTGCTTATCAGGGTTAGATGTGACATAACTATGTCACATCTAGATGTGTCCTAGACAGACCCTTCGCTGAATTACTCCGTGCCTACAAACTTGATGGAACAAACTACACGGTTTGGAAAAGGAAAATCATGTTCTTGCTTACGGCTGAGAATATTGATTATGTTTCTGAAACTCCGGCGCCTAACGAGCCAGCAGAGGATGCTACAGATGAAGAAAAGCAGGAATACAATGATGAACTAAAGCAATGGACCAAGGACAACAAGACTGCCAGAGTTTATATCCTTGGCTCGATGACTGATTCGTTGGCTGTGGAATATGAGTCAGATAGAACAGCTTGTGGAATAATGCTCAGGCTGGAACAAGATTTTGGAGAAGTTTCCCTTGTGAAGGTGCTTAGTCTTGTGAACAAGTTTCTGACATCGAAGATGGGTGATAAAACAGTCAATGAACACTTCAACAAGCTCTGTGTCTTGGCGGAAGAATTAAAAACTGCTGGTTATCCGTTCCAGGAGGAAGTACAAGTCATGGTTGTTCTAAATTCTTTGCCACCATCATGAGAACAGTTCAAGATTTCTTTTTGTCATTCAGAACGCACACTCAATATGAGGAACCTGAGGTAACACTTGCTAATGGAGGAGGATCGCAGGCTTAACTCAGGGAAAGATAAAGCTTCTTATCAGCCAGAGCTTCACCTTGGTGAGTACAAAAACAATGGGAACCGGAGGAATTGGAATAAGAGAGGAGGAGGACCGGACCTAAGGGACAAGATCAATTATAAACGTGACAGGGATCAAAGGAACTACAGAGATGAGAGGAGGGACAGGGGGCAGCATGGAAATAACACCAACAACAACTCTTTTCAGAAGATTGACAAGAGGAACTACAGGTGCCATAATTGTGGTAATACAGGCCACTTCAGGTCAGAATGCACCAAGAGGAGGAAGCCGAACAGCGAAAGGGATAATTTTCACAAGGATGACAGCCGCAAGGGGAATCAATCCCCTGAAGGTATTACCGATGTTTATGTTTGCACTGAATCCTTATTTACTACTACTTTTCAGAATAGTTGGGTAGTAGATTCTGGTGCAACTTCACACATAGCTAGAGAACTTAGCTCTTTTGCCACACTCAAAACAATTCCAAAAGGAACAAGACATGTCTATTTAGGAACTCAAGCTAAAGCAGACATACTAGGAATTGGAAACTATGTGCTTAAACTCCCTGATGGAGGAAACTTAGTGTTGGAAAATGCATTTTATTCACCCAATATGAGAAGGAATCTAGTTTCAGTGTCCAAACTAGAGTCAATTGGATATAAAATTATCTTTGGTGATGGGAAGGCTAAAATTGTCTTAAATGGAAGATTAGTACATTCAGGCGATAGACATGATGGACTATATTTTCTAAATGACATCATGGAAAATAATTGCTTAGTAGGCGAAGATAACTCCGTTGTGAGGAATATAAATGGACAGAATAATTGTTCCGAATCTTACTTGTGGCATTTGCGACTTGGACATATATCTAAGAATAGGATTAAGAGACTTATTAGTTCTGGAATTTTGAACTTTAAGTGGGAGGATTATGGTATTTGTGAAGCATGTATTATGGGTAAAATGACAAGGTCGCCTTTTCCCAAAGCAAATAGATCAACAGAACAGCTTGCCATTGTTCACTCTGATATTTGTGGGGAATTTTCCACACCCACTTTGGGAGGGCAGAAAATCTACTTTATCACTTTCATAGATGACTATTCAATATACGGTTATGTGTATTTGCTTAAACACAAATCGGAAGGATTTGATGCTTTTAAAGAGTTCAAAGCGGAAGTGGAAATCAGCTAAACAAGAAAATTAAAATACTTAGAACTGACCGTGGTGGTGAATACACGTCAGGAATACTAGATGATTTCCGCAAATAACATGGCATTATTCATCACTATACCTTGCCATATACTCCACAACAGAATGGAGTGGCGGAAAGAAGGAATAGGACTTTAATGGATATGGTTAGGTCTATGATGGCTTATTCTGACTTGCCATTGTCTTTTTGGGGAGAGGCACTTCACACTGTTGTATATTTATTGAATCACTCACCTTCTAAAGCTGTAAGGGTAACACCCTATGAGCTTTGGAAGGGAAGGAAGCCCTCACTTCGCCATTTGGCAGTTTGGGGGTGTAATGCTCAAATAAGGATACCTAGCCAGTTGCACACCAAACTACAATCTAAAAGTACCCCAGGAATTTTTATTGGTTATGCATCAGGTTCTAATGGTTACCGTTTTTGGGATCCTCAAAGAAAGAAATTGATTGAAAGTGGAGATGCAGTTTTTCTTGATCAGGATACACCTCGCCGTGCTAAACAAGCTAGGATGGAATTATTAGTAGAACCTGAAGATATCTCTTTACCTGAAACTGAACCTCTAGTTCAGGAAAATAATGATGCAAGTCAATCTACTAACTCTATTTCGAATAGCATGCCTAGGAGAAGTGGGAGGAATACACAACCACCTGCATATTTAGATGAGTATTTTGTTTTTCTGGGGGAAGTGCACTCTAAAATTCAGAACTTAGAGGAAGAACCAAAATCATTCAAAGCTGCATTGGCAAGTCCTGAATCAAATCTTTGGATGGAAGCCATGCAGGAAGAATTAAACTCTATGAGGAAAAATAATGTTTGGGAATTAGTTGAATTACCAAACAATCGAAAGTCTATTGGTTCTAAATGGATCTTTAAAAGGAAACTGAATGCGACTGGTCAGGTGGATAAGTATAAAGCAAGGCTTGTTGCTAAAGGATTTACACAAATGGAAGGAGTTGATTTTGTAGAAACCTTTTCTCCCGTTGCTAAATTTACCTCCATACGGATCATTAGTGCATTAACCGCTTATTATGATCTAGAATTGCATCAAATGGATGTTAAAACAGCATTCTTAAATGGAATGTTGGAAGAAGAAATATACATGAACCAACCTGAAGGTTTTGTGGCAAGGGGGAATGAAGGGAAGGTCTGTAAATTAAACAGGTCTATATATGGTCTTAAACAAGCCTCGCGTCAGTGGTATATTCTTTTCGATAATGCAATCACGTCATATGGTTTTTCAATGACGGAAGGTGACCATTGTATCTATTTTAAGATAATGGGAAATAAATTTGTTTTGTTATCTCTTTATGTTGATGATATTCTCATTGCTTCAAATGATAAATCTACACCGATGGAAGTTAAAACCTGGTTATCCTCTAAATTTGACATGAAGGATATGGGGGAAGCTTCCTATGTTCTGGGAGTGGAAATACGTAGAGATAGAAGGAAGAGAATGTTGGGTTTGTCTCAAAAGGCATATCTCAATAATGTACTTCAGAGATTCTCTATGGAAAATTGCAAGCCTGTTAGAGTACCTATTCTTAGGGGAACTAAACTTAGTGAGGAAATGTGTGCTAAAACTCCTGAGGAAAAGAAACAAATGAGCAATATTCCTTATTCATCTGCATTGGGTTCTTTAATGTATGTTATGCTATTTACAAGACCTGATATATGCCATGCCGTGGGTTTGTTGAGTAGATATCAGGTGAACCCTGGGCCTGAGCATTGGAAACAGATTAGGAACACTTTGCGTTATGTCAAAGGAACTATGGACTATTTTCTGTGTTTTAATGGACGCAATCTTCAGCTGCAGGGGTTTACTGATGCTGATTGGCAAGGGGATCTTGATGACCGGAAATCAACTTCTGGTTATCTGTTTACACTAGCAGGAGGAGCTATTTCCTGGAGTAGAAAGAAGCAAGATTCTGTAGCACTTTCATCTATGGAGGCTGAATATATTGCTGCGTCGGAAGCTGTGAAAGAAGGTGTATGGTTAAAGGAGTTTCTTGCATCTCTCGTGGTGGTGGAAAGCACTTCATATCCTGTTACTATTTTCTATGATAACCAGGCGGCAATCAAGGTCTCAAAGGATCCCAAGTTTCATAGCAAAACCAAACATATTGAGGGAAGATATCATTACATTTGTGACGTCGTTAATAGATTAAGAACAGTTCGTTTAGATTATTTACCTAGTGTAGACATGGTTGCCGATCCACTGACTAAACCTCTTAGTCAGGAAGTATTTTGTAAACATGTTTGCAACATGGGTGTTCGTTTATGGAATTAGAATGTTTTAGCCAAGCGGGAGATGTAGGAAATACTTATGTGTGGCTTGCAACATTTTTTACTACATAGTTCCTGGAATATGTTTACCTCGATATGGAATTTACCGATGCACTTGAATATTGCTTGGAATACATGAATGGAATATAGTTCATGGAAGCCGGTACATATATGCTGGAAACATTATTTATTAATGCTGGAATATTTATTATACTATATGTATTTTTGCCCGGGCACAGCATATTATGGAAAGCCAGGCTGTTCGTGGGATTGGCTCCATGAATTGGTAAAGCCTGTGAATTTGAATTGTAATTCAAATTCAGCGTGCGACTCACACGTACGTGCTTATGGGACAGTTTGCAGATGAAACTCCTTGATGGTTACTAATGATCGTGGTTGGTTAAGTTAACCTGGAGTCTTCGTTTAAACAGATTTTATCTGGACATTTATTTGCAGTTTATACAGTTTGAAATTAACTGGAATAGCACTATATAAAGGTCCCTAACCCCTAGCCTTAAAGATCATTATGAGCGGAACCACGGAAAAGGATCGAGGAATAGGGGTTAGACCGTGTGCGTATATTTGTTACAAGAGATACCGTCAACTGCCCGATTAACAAGTTCATGATCTCCATGCAGAAGGCCGAGGCAGAGCCTGAGGCGACTCCACCACTGGCAGGTGTGGTTCTACATCTATGGGATCCCAGAGGGGGGCAAGTGTGCACACATCCTGAAGGCCATGTCTGAGCCGGTGGGCAAACTTCTCTCGACCGAAACAAATTTACAAACCATGAACACATTTTAAATTTGTGAACAGAACTTTGAAATTGGGAACATTTTTTGAAATTCCTAAATACATTCGAAATTTGTGAACAAAAATTTAAAATGCAAGCATTTTGAAAGTTTCTGAAAAATTGTTGGAAAAGAAAAGAAACAAAAAATGGAGAAAAAAAGGAAAAGAAGAATGAAAAATCGAAAAATACAAATGAGAGAAAAGAAAAAATGAAAAACAAAAAAAACCGGTTCAGGAACCTTCTGAAGGCTCCGAAAACTGGAAAGTCCGGCTAGAACCTTCTAGAAGGTTCCAAAACCAGGATAGGTGGAACGCGCGCCTCACGTCTAAACGGGCGGGCCCATCTTGGTCGATGGCTTCGACCACGTGTGCGGCGCCGGCATTTTGATGTAGAATGCGTCAAATAGGAAAATAGTGAAATCACTAATTAAGAAGTACTCATTCCAAAGATCACTCCCATTTTGTCAGGTTGCGACAAGTAGCATGCTGTATGTGTGCCACTTGTCACAACCTAAGAGTTTATTTTTCCGTAGATTCGTTTATTCAAAACGTTTTATCTCTTAAACGGCGGGTTCAAATCTTGATCCGTTTTCATCGTTAGATCCCGCGCGCCGAGATCTTACAAACTAGATCCCATGTCGATAGTTTTCAGTAAAAAAAATTCACCAAAAAAACCGAATCGGAAGCAGGTTTTTTTCCTTTCTGAAGAGGCATGCGTTTTTCCATGTTCCGAGAGGCACGGTCATGCTTCTTGTGGAAGCAAATTCGTACCTCCACGAGAAGTAAATCTGTGCCGCTCGCTGAACGAAAAAAGGAAAAACACGTTTTTTCTTTTTTCTAGAGGAACGAGCGTACCTCTCGCGGAACTAAAATTGTGCCTCTATTAGTAGTAAATGCATGCCTCTCGCGGAAGCAATTATGTGCCTCCACGAGAAGTAAATTCGTGCCTTTCGCAGAATGAAAAAAACACATTTTTTTTCCTTTTCTAAGAGGCATGACCGTGTCTCCGTGCCTCCACCAAAAGTAAATCTGTGCCTCTCACAGAAGGCAAACAAATGTGTTTTTTCGTGCATTTTTTTGTCCAGATCCTTAGAAAAACCGGGACAAACAGAAAAGCCAAAAACAGAAAAAAATATCTAAAAGCCAAAAACACATACAGAATAATAATAATAAAAAGGCGGATTGAGTACCCAGAGCAGGTTCATGGTTGACTCGCCGTTGCCGTCTCCTCCTCATCTATCGGGACATGAGATATCTAGTCCAGGCGCATCATCATTCACCAGGAGTAACAACAAATCAGGAATTCAAAATAGATGAGTATGTGTGGCGGTACATTGTACATATAAGTTATATGTAACAAGAGGTAGTAGTTAATGTGCGTAGCCAGCCGTATGTATACCTCTTGGTTGGTACCTGAATCCTCCTGCTTGGATATGCCATCTTCATACTAGAATTAAAGAAAGGCAATCAGGCATGGAATTATTAGAGACATATATGGAACGTTAGACGGGGATAACAATGTGGAACAGCTAGTGTGCATACATATACTTTTTCATCTTGGTCTGCAGAGGACACTTTGACATCACCATCGCCATCATTGGACTGAAATTGAGGAAACAATTAAGTAGGAATTTAGAAGAAAGTTCCTGGTCTGTGGAAGAGATAAAAATAATTGTTCATGGATGAAATGTATATATAGTACATACATGATACCCACGCTTTCATTGCTGTAAAGACCCTTGTACATATCTCACAGTAGATTCTATCTTATACATTGTGTAGGATTGTTAGGGTGGGTTTCCGAGGCCGCAAATTCAGGTTTATGGGTAAAAAGTACTTGCACGGTCAATTTTACTATTGAAAGTTTTGCATTGGTAACAGATATAGTGCCTAGATCAACTTTCACAACTAATGGACTGCTTTTAGCTTCTATTTAGCCTTGCCTTCATGGTAAGCTTTTCTAAATAACGCTGCACGCTTTCCCTCCTTTTGATCATAAAACTAGAGGTAGGACGATAGAAAGGTCTCAATCACTTTGCATAGATACACCTCTTCCCTACATGTTTTCTTCTCAAGTATTATGATTGTTGGAGTGCTGGAGCTTTTGAGCCTCCATATTAGCTCTAAGTGCACGTTTTATTGAATCAAGTTCTCCTTTAGTTTCGAAGAAAAGAGTCATAGTAGAAGTAATTTCTTGAATCATTCAGACTCCATTCGGCATATCATATTTTTTACAAATAATTACCTACTCTTCCCTATAACATTTTGTTTACAACTCATGATTGGTCATGTTCTAGGATTTGATACAACTTCCACCTGCAAGGCTTAGAGTTGGTGTTTCACCCGATTAATGACTATTCCAACGAACCACTTACTAGAGGAAGGAAAAGATTTCTCTATTCTTTTCTTACATATTAAACTCAGAATAGTCAGTTTCTTTCTTATATATGGTAGAAAATTATATGGTGACAATATTATGTAGTAGAAAGCAACTCTACGGTGGTAATTTTATCAAAGCCATCTATAAAAGTTCTGGGGAAAAGTGTAAAAAGCCATATGAAGATAAGATATTGTCGTATGATTAATATGTAAAGTTTCGAATGCTTACTCAATTGCTTTTAACCTACTGGGAGAAAATCACAAGTGATTGTTTATATCATCTTGTAATGGTCATTTCTATTATCCGCGTTTTTTTTGTCTGAACCAGATTGAGTTTCCGCTCTCAAATATTTTAAAAGTTGTTTCCAGTTGATAGTTTACCTAGCGTTTAGTGGCTTACACTTTTCTTATGATGTTTAGAAGGAATAGTATCATTTTAATTTAGATGATATACATATTAATAGAAGACCGTACCTTTGCTAGAGAAAATTAAAATAAACATGGATA
Source organism: Triticum urartu (assembly GCF_003073215.2). Lineage (NCBI taxonomy): Eukaryota > Viridiplantae > Streptophyta > Magnoliopsida > Poales > Poaceae > Triticum > Triticum urartu. The sequence goes on along the minus strand of NC_053024.1, from coordinate 722,916,381 downwards.
CTGCTTGGGCACTTGCATGGGTCACTTTGCTAGTTAATATTATTTTGGTAATAATTTATTAGGGCTTGATATTCTTCTCAATTTATATGTGCAAATTTTATTAAGATGTTGCCTGCTCACTGTTGGAATAGCAACTTAATCATGTTAGGAGGCCAAAGGCAGCATATATACAAGTACATGAGGATGCCAAAAGGCTAGAATGCAAAAGACCAAAAGTCATCACTAATATAATTCTAACACCCCCCCTCAAACTCATGGTGGATCTACAACACTGAGTTTGGAGAGGTGAAATCTATGTTGTGCTCTAGTCTGTGCCTTAGTGAAGAAGTCCGCTAGCTGTAACTCGGAAGGTACATACTGAAGAGCAATAACATGATCCTGCACAACAGCAAACACATAATAAGTATCAACACCAATATGCTTGGTAAGCTCATGCTTCATGGGGTCCCGTGCAATACTGATAGCACTTGTACTGTCGGACAAGAGGGTGGTAGGTGTAGTAACACAAACACCAAAATCCTCCAGTAACCATCGTAACCAAGTCACCTCTGCCGTCAGAAGAGCCATAGCTCTCAACTCGGCCTCTGCACTCGAACGGGAAACTGCAGTCTGTTTCTTCGTCTTCCAGGCAATGAGAGAACCACCAAGAAAAACACAGTAAGCAGAAAGTGAACGGCGATCCGAAGGATCACTGGCCCATGTAGCATCTGAATAGGCCTGGAGCTGTAATGAGCTAGAACGGGCGAAAAGGAGGCGATGAGAGATCGTGCCACGAAGATATCGTAGAACACGAAGAAGGTGACTATAGTGAACTGAAGTGGGAGCGGAAACAAACTGGCTCAGAATATGAACAGGATATGAGATATCCGGACGAGTGACAACAAGATACACAAGACTCCCAACAAGATGACGATAACGCGTCGGATCAGACAAAGGCTCGCCATCAGAGGCACGAAGGTTAACATTGAGCTCCATAGGAGTCTCAGCAGTGTGCTCATCACTAAGAGCCGCACGAGCAAGAAGATCCCGAATATACTTTTCTTGGGAAATAGAAAAGCCATCAGAGGTGGAGGAAACCTCAATCCCAAGAAAGTAACATAGAGGACCAAGATCAGACATAAGAAACTGCTCACTGAGACGGGCCTTAACAAAGGCAATGTACTCAGAATCGTCGCCAGTGATGATCATGTCATCAACATATAGAAGAAGAAGAGTGCGACCACGAGCAGAAAGGTGGACAAATAGCGCTGGATCATGAGCACTAGGCGAAAAACCAGCTGCAGTGACCACAGAGGCAAAACGCTCAAACCAAGCACGGGGGCTTGCTTAAGGCCATATAAAGAGCGAAGAAGACAGAAAACCATGCCATCAGGAACTGAATACCCAGGTGGTGGATGCATATAAACTTCCTCATGCAACTCACCATTAAAAAAGGCATTCTTAACATTAAGCTGAGACACAGACCAGTGGCGAACAGAAGCCACGACAAGTAGTGTGCGGAAAGTGGTCATATGAGCCACAGGAGCAAAAGTCTCATCGTAATCACGACCATGCTCCTGCTGAAAGCCACGGGCCACAAGACGAGCTTTATAACGCTCAAGAGAACCATCAGAGCGAGTCTTAATCTTATAGACCCACTTACAAGTGATGGGACGAACATGGGGAGGAAGAGAAACCAGGTCCCACGTGCCGTTGCGCTCAAGGGCAGCAATCTCCTCTGCCATCGCAAACTGCCATTCAGGATGAACGATAGCATCTCGATAAGAAGTCGGCTCAAGAATGGCCGAAAGACCATAGCGAGAAGGAGAATATCGATCAGGGGGCGGACAAGGCCGAGAACGAAGACAATAAGTCGGGTGAGAGGAGGAAGACGACACACCAGAAGTAGAGGGCACATCTGTAGACTTATCCACAACACGTGAACGACGAGTATAATGGAAAGGAAATGAGGGAAGAGGTGGAATCACTGGAGGTGGAGACGGGGAATGTATCGGTGATGAAGGTGGAGAAGGGGAAGGTATCAGCGACGAAGGTGGAGAGTCATGCGATGAGGAAGGAGAAGAAACTGTAGGAGAGGACGGGGTCGGATCTGCAACAGCGGTACGAGGAGTAGGAATACTAGGCACAAAGGGTGGTGTATCCGAAAATGTAAGAAAAGAGATGTCCTCCATAGAAAAATTCGAGCAGGATGGACGCGGGTAGAAGGGACGAGATTCGTCAAAGGTCACATCCCGGGAAATACGCATCGGGCGACCAACAGGACCCCAACACCGATAGCCCTTATGCTCATCACTGTATCCAAGAAAGACACACTCAACAGACTGAGCGGTCAGTTTGGTGCATTCACGAGGAGAAAGCAAAACATAGCAAACGCAACCAAACAAACGGAGCACCGAATAATCAGGAGAATGACCAGAAAGACGCTCGAGAGGAATACCACCCTGTAGAGCAGCAGAAGGCTAAATGTTGATGAGATAGGTGGAAGTGGTAACAGCCTCGGCCCAGAAGTGAGGCGGAAGAGAGGCGGCAATCATCACTGCACGCGCCGTCTCAAGAAGGTGACGATGATTGCGCTCAGCCACACCATTTTGAGCATGAGCACCAGGGCAAGAGAACTAAATAAGAGTACCCTGCTCAGCAAGAAATCCTCGCAGTGAATGGGAGATATACTCACCAGCTGAATCTGCGCGAAAAACACGAATAGGAGTGGAAAACTGGGTATGAACCATGGCAGCACATTTTTTGTATATAGGTAAGACCTCACTACGAGAAGACATGAAGTAGATCCAAGTGTACCGAGAAAAATCGTCTATAAATATAATATAGTAGCGATGACCCCCTTTCGAAGCGAAGGGAGCCGGACCCCAAACATCAGAGTGAATAAGATCGAAAGGACGCTCGGACACCGACTCATTGTGAGGGTAGGGTAGCTGAATCTGCTTACCAAGCCTACAACCCAGACAATCCAACGAAGCGTTACCGGAGACAGACCCCAGAACACCACGATGAACCAAATACAAGAGACGAGAACCACATAACTGGCCAAGACGATGATGCCACTGCTGAAAAGAAGAAGAGATCGATCTGGAGAAGAAGACTGAAAAAAAATCGATCGTCAGGCGAGTTGCAGCGCCGAAGAAAACCTAGGCTCTGATACCATGTTGGAATAGCAACATAATCTTATTAGGAGGCTAAAGGCAGCATATATACAAGTACATGAGGATGCCAAAAGGCTAGAATGCAAAAGACCAAAAGTCATCACTAATATAACTCTAACACTCACCACTATTCTAGTTTAGGACAAATAACTGTACACCCTCACTCATAACACATCTTACATTTACTAATCAGACACCCCTGCTGGCTGTAGAGAAATGAACTCACATTTGAATATAAACCCATATATGAGTGTAATCTAGTTCACAAACAAGCAGAATAATAGTAAAGCATACGTGAATAGATGAAGCAATCCTACTGAATAGATGGGCCACCCTGTAAGGTAAAATGTTATCATCAATGAAGTTTGGATGATCTTCTATGGCTAGTTTCACCTGATCTGGTAGCATGACACCATCATTGAACATTATTTCTTTCAACTTGGGAAGGTTGTTGATTCTCGAGAGAGACTCTACCCGGTCGACATGCCAGATGAGTTTTTCAAGCTTAGGCGCTTCTCCAAGTTCGAAGTGGATGTCAGTGATGCCACCCCCATCAACAGCAAGATACTTGAGATTCTGGAACCCATTGGTCTGGATTATAAGCTTGCCCCCAGTGTGTAAATTAACTTGGAAGAGACGGAGGCCACGTAGGTTGGGCAAAGCTGCGAGAGATCCCATATCATCCCGATCCAACAATGTGTTATGGAGAGTTACCTTGGCAAGTTTGCAGAAGTCTCTAGCAAACAATTGGAGAAGACGCCCGTACATTGTGACTCCACTGATGCTCAGGCTTTCAAGAAGCTTGGGTGTGTTTTTGCAGTGGGCACTAATAACATCGGATGCAGGGATGTCACGAGGAGTAGCAGCCTTCCTGGCAGTGACAGGCAGAGGCTTGATCTCAATTGATAGAGACTGAAGGCACTCATTCAGAGCACTGATCCCTTGGAGTAGGTTCTCAAGTTGAGCTTTTCGGTCATAAATGACAACACCAAGCACCCTTAGCTGCCATAGCTGGCCAATCTCTCTCAACTGAGTAGCATGATGTTTCGAAGCCTGTACCTGGGATAGCACTTCTAGATCCGTCATTTTTCTCACCATGTGAGGCATCTTCTTGACAGTGGAAACTGTGCTAGCATCACCACCACCGGTGTCAGTGCCAATACTTTGACCAGCCAGTAGACGCTTCAACTTCAGTAGCTTGAGGTGTTTTATGGCAGAGTCCTTCACACGAGTGTGCCGGATGTCCAGCACCTCCAGCTGCTGGAGTCTGTTGATCTCCTTAGGTAGCTGAGTGACATATGTGTTCCTTAGGCTCAGATACTTGAGAAGTATCAACGAGGTGCACACGTTCCTAAGCCAGTGTTGGTTATCTCTCAGGGATGAACAACCTTCCAGATCCAGGACCTTGACGAGATTTAACTGAGATGATGCACGTGATTGTTGTTGCAAGAAGTCGAGGATGCTATTCGAGGAACAGAGCCTGATGTTGCTGAGAACGGAGAAGTGGCGAGCCAGGTGCTGAGACAGGCGTGTGTCCAGAATATGTTCTTTCCTGGCCATCTTGGTGATGAAGTTGTACACTTGTGCATGAACCATAATGCTCTTGACCTTCCCTACAACACCAATGCCATGAGGACAGACAAGCCATAAGTCAGCAAGTACCTCAAAACAATGCTCGGCCTGACATACTGAACTAGGCCAGTCTTTTCTAGTTATCAGTCCTTCCGCAACCCACCGCCCGATTAACCTTCTCCGGTTTATCTTCTCATCTTTATGGAAGATGGCTAGATACAGCAATCAAGTCTTGTATTCCCTAGGAAGATCGTCATAGGAGAACTTGATCATCTTGTATCCATTAGTCTCCACGGATCCTCCAAACACAAGGCTATTGCTCAACTTGTCAAGTTCCTCTTTGCTAATCATTGGATTGGCAAACAGAGCATGGATGAACATCTTTATGCAGAACTGCTCTACCTCCACCTCCACCCTACATTTCTCCAAGATCTCATGGAAGATTTCAGCGTTGTACTTCTCGTCGTCATTGACATGCCGATTTGTAAGTTGGAGCGCTATATGGCGGTAATATTCAATGGAAGAGTATACAATGGGTTCTTCCCTATAGCAAAACTCGTTGGCCCTCTTCATGTATTTTGTGGTAACTACCACTTTCATTGAACTACAACCCACATCTTGCAAGGCCTTTGTGGTCTCGTCCCATTTGTAGCCAGACGCATTATGGAGAACGACCAGTGTCCTTGTACCCTGCAGGTGCTCTCTAACTCTCCCCATGGTTTCTTGAATCAACAGATGCTCTTTCATCCTCCTCAGGACTTGTTCAATCCTCTCCCTGCAATACCCCTCCTGCGACAGCTTGTCTTTGCTTGTTTCTTCCACTGATTTATCTTGCTGGTGAAGCGACACTGGCAGCAGCTCGGGCGTGATCTGCACTTGAATCTTCAGCGTGATGTCTTTGATATTCTTCACGATGTGATCCTCAACCGGTTTAGTTGTGGCTGCCATCCCTGGTGTGGTGGCCTGCTTGGGAAGCAGCTTCCGCAGGATGTCTATGAATTGGGGATGCTCGACACTAATCCTGCAGGAGCTGGCCTTTTCACCCGCTGATTCGACCATCAGATACTTCTTCATCTTGTCTACTATCTCGTCAAGGATCTTTTCCTGGGTTTGCTTTTGATACTCGCCGGCGTTGGTGTCCTGGAGCAGCACCCGCAAGATGCTGCAGAGTACTTCCAAGGGTTCAACCGAGCAACCTTTATTACCAGCTTTTTCCAGGTGTTCTTCGATCTTCTCCTTGATCCACTACCAAAAAATCCGCTTACGCCGACGGCCTCATCTATGTCGATGGCCCCTGTCGGCATAGATGGACCTATGCCGACGGCCTGGGCCAGGCCGTAGGCATAGAAACGCTGTCGGCATAAGTCCATCTATGCCGACGGGGTCGTCAGCGTAGATGAGGCCGTCAGGACTGCTAGAGATACGCCTACGGGGCCCGTCGGCATACACCGGGCCCACCTACCCGGTCAGCGATGACCATTTGACGGCGTCAAAACTACGCCGACAGGAGGTAACGGCGGCCGTCGGCATATCTATGCCGACGGCATAGCCATTGGCATAGAATTGCTGACATCACCGATCTGCGTCGTCGACACGTCATCGATTCGAGGGAGGGGGCCATTGTGTGGCAGAGATATGCCTACGGTATAGACCTGGCCCATGCCCCTCTGCCACATCATCGATCCGCGTGCAATGCCACATCATCGATCCGTGGGATTGTACCTCCGTGTGCATACCTATGCCGACGGCCTGGCCGTCGACATATATTTATTTTATTTAATTTTTACTTTATATTATTTTTTGTTTTTCCACAAGATAAATATGCCTTATCTAAAGAAACATACCCTGATGGTATATTGATTGCCCCCTTACAAACGTCGTTGTCGCCGTGTCACGGAGGGGGGAACGGTCGACACGGAGGGAATCTGGTTAGTGGGGAGATTCGGAGTGTAGCACGATATATATCAACTAACCAATATCAGCTAGATAAAAAAACAGATAGAACATAGTAGCATAAGTAGTAGCATTGCATAGATAAGGGTAGCACGACATATATATTACCATTACAACATAGATAGTTCATAGTTCAACCCAACACGGCAATAATAAAACACCACCGGCTTGCTTGCTTGCTTTCTTGCTCCAAGGCCAACTCCTCCATGGCCAACTCCTTCAATTGTCGTCGTTGGTGGGGTACGGGAGGGTGTGCATGTGCTCATCGGTAGGGTAGGCGCTACCGAAGTCGGTGAAGATGTTTTACATGGTGAGTGCGGTGAACTCGCATCCACACCAAAAAACACGGCCGAGGAGGTAGTAGGCGTCGAAGGGGTTGCTGAACCTCACGATGATCCCGATAGGATGGCCATTGCTACTAACCTCTTCGACACGGAACATGGTCGGAGAGCCCCTCGGCAGGTGGCGGTAGCCGGCGGAGAGGAAGAACTTGGTCAGCCCCCTTGCCCTCCTCCACCCCGAGATGGCCCACACCCATAGGGTGTTCTCCACCCAGACTACGGCAGGGTAGAGCCTCTCGGGGAAGGTGGGCGACACACGGTAGGTAGCCCGGTGAACTGCATCTTGCTTGCTAGCTTCGAGTGGATCTTGGGACGACTTGTGGGGAAGATGGGAGATGAAGGAGAGTGAGAGGAAGATGTAGAGGAAGATGTAGGCTTGGGTGTGCTTAAACAGCCGAGGTGCACCGTTTTAACATTTTGTTTTCCTCTCCCTCGTAATGGCATGGGAAACGAGCAATGTGGCATCGAGTCACCCGAGCCAACCCATGTACACGCGCATGCATTGTGGTAGTAATGCCAACGAACTGCGTAGCACTCTAGGAATTAAAAATGCGTCGAGAGATGAGTTTGATGCCATGCATGTAGCGGCTAGCGATGGTTGGGCATCTAAACCCATCTAGAATGGGTAAATAGCCATAATGCGATGAGGGTGTTGGCGGGCGTGCTCGCCCTCGATCCCATGCATTCAACGTCGAACTTTGTGCGGGCTGCCGCAGCAGGGTTACGCGCGCGTGCATGCTTTTCAGGCCGAATGCAGCGGCGTGTCCATCGGTCCAACGGGTGAGCTGCTGTAATTAAGCCCAACAACACATGGCAGACCTGCTCAATCTTACAATGTAAAAAATGGGCTAAAACGACCAGCCAATGAAAGCGCAGCACACGGATCTGTGACATGGCTCCTGATCCAGACCGTTGCTTATGTTCACATCCATCCAATGGTCCAGAATGTTGCATGTTATAATATTCAGCATCTTCGAATCAACCAATCAGAGTGCAGCCCGTGGATCGCTGACATAGCCCTAGTGCATGATCCAGACCGTCCATTCACGGCGATCCAATGGCCTAGAGGAGTGTGGGGTTTCGATGGGGTTTTGATGTGGTTTTGAGGGGTTTTGAGAGGTTTTCAACGGTTAGGGTTGAGCATAACTAATTCAGAACAAAATCAAAAATATATAAAACTTGTGTCGATCATTGTTCTATGTGACTAAGTATCTAGGAAAAAATAAGAAACTTGTACTACGGATGTTTTCATGAAAAAACCTTCACAAAAGATGGCTATCAAGAACGAGGTTGTAGGGTTTTGAAGAGAAGTGAGCTAGGGTTTAGTGTTAAACATGTCATACTTGATCGAAACGATCCAATATCAGGAAGGACTCTTATATACACACACTAGACGTCAAGTTTCCTTTTTGGGCTCATTTAGAGAAGGTCGAAAAAAAACTTGCTTACAAATGGGTCTGTTTTCCCTAGCTTTGGAGGGGTTTTGGAGGTCACGTGGAGCACATTTTTCATGTCCATAGTTTCACATAATAAAAGTGCCCCGATTAATCAACTAACATGCATAATAGTCCAGAAATCATTATAACACCAATACCACAGACCAAATAACTTTAAATTTGAATTTTGTCTCAAACTTGAATAGTATTACACAAATACACATCATATCAAAGTAAAAACACCATTACACAAATTCAGGAAAGGTTTTATTACTACAACATAGTAGCAATACACAAGTTTCAACAATTTTTCAATTCTGCTTCTTCCTACCACTCGATTTCTTCTTCTTCTTTTTTACCAATTCTTGTTTTTGGTTGTACAACACCCAGTTCACTCAAGCTCTTGATTTTCTTCATTGGACTGCCTGGAACACAAGCTTCATTTCGCACCACAACAGTTGTAGTATCATCGGACCCAATATCACCAGTTGGCAACACAACTTCCACTATAGGCTCAGTTGGCACCACATTAGCTGGAATATCTTTAGTTGGCAACTCAAATTTCAACATAGGCTCAGCTTGCACAACATCAGCTGGAATATCTTCAGAGGTACCCATATCTCCAGTTGGCACCACAACATCAAAATCTTTCTCATCTTGCAGCAGCACATCCAACTCTTGCTCATTTTGCACCACACCATCCAAGTCTGGTTGAATGTGTATTGTTTCACCAAAACTTCTCTTTCTTCTAGAGCCATTGCCTCTTGCTTTTTTCTTTGGCCAACACTCTTCAACAACAAGGGGCTCACCTGCACGCTTCCTCCTAAAAAGATAAAGCATGTCAACTGGTTAGTGATAGAAAAATGCAACAAAATAGTAAACAATGCAAACATATGCCCACATACTTTGGCCTTTCAGGAGTGTAACAACATTTGGGAGATCCAACTCGGTGCCCAAGTTGCTGGCACAACTTGCATCTAGTTTTGTTACCTTTTTGGGACCTTTTTGGCTTTGCATCCTTCTTTCCCTTGCCCATTTTACTACTCCCACCTTTCTCAAACCATGCCTTGAATCTACTCCCTTTAGGCCTGCCAGCCTTTCTTTTTCTTAGGGGAGGACACATGGAAAATTCAATTTCCACTTCAGGCCACTGAGACTGATCTGTAAGTGCTGGAATTGGAGTTGCATCTGCAGCCTTGAATCTTGCTACTGAGTAATATTCGTGCAAATATGGGTGCATTTTTATCTTCGTTCGGGAGGCCAAGAAAAATATGGCATGATCACATGGTTTCCCAGTGTGCAGCCACTCCAAACAAGTGCAATCATGCATTTTAGTGTTAACAACATGCCTTCTACCAGTTTTGGTATCTCTACTCCAGCACCCCACACAGAAGATTTTTCAACAAATAAATGTGTAAGATTTCCGCTCCTGTTGACCACCTATTGTATCACTGCAGGAAGCTTATCCCCTTGTAGACAATCACCAATCCTTCTTCTCAATTCCCACAAGCACATGATCATGATCCTGATTTGGTCAACCATGTCATGCACATGCAAATTTTTTAACTGCTTCACCTTGTTGTTAAAACTTTCTGCCAAGTTGTTGTTGATATGATCACACTTGATGGCAGTGTTAAATCCTGACCTATACCATAGTAGAGAATGGTAGGTGTTCACCCATGGACCAAACTCAGGGCATGCTGGCATTATCTTACCAAGATGATATGAATTTGTCTGTTTAGTATAAGATCTTACTGCTGGCCACATGCGACCAAATTCTTCCCCTCTGAATTTTTTGATCAAATTCATCCACATATGGCCGAAGCACTCCCTCTGCCCACAATGGGGGAAAACATTCTTCACTGCGTTTTCTAGCCCTTTGCATGCATCTGTGTGGACTACCAAAGGTGACACTAGCTCTATGCATCTTTTCAACTGCGTCATGAACCATGTCCATGGGACCTCTATCTCTGACTGAAATAAGCCAATAGCAACAGGGAACATCCAATTGTGTCCATCCAAAGCATTGCAAGCTGCCAATTGACCATTACAGTTGCCAGTCAAAAATGATGAGTCTATGCTCAAATATGGACGACACCCTGCCTTGAAGCCATCAATGCAAGGCTTTAAAGCCATAAAAAACTTAGAGAAAATGACTCTTTCATTCTCTGTTACCTTAGTATCTATCTCCACAACACTGCCAGGTGACCTCTTCTCCACCTCTGCTTTGAATTTATAAAGCATCCTAAAAGTATTTGCCCAGTCACCATATAATTGTTTCATTGCCCTTTGTTTTGCCTTCCACACCGTGTTATACTTCACCTTAATGGGGTATTGCTTTTGCAAGTCTACTTTAAGTTTCTTTGCAGTAGTGTTTGGTTTCTTGGCTAGAATATGAGTGATCTTTTCTACAATCCAAAGTTGTGATGTCATGGTTGATACTCTCTGTGAACTTGTAATACAAGTATGTTGGTGAGGGATTTGCTTCATCCTAATGGTACTTCCATCAGGTTGGCGTATAGCAGATATGTACCACTTGCAAGTCTTGACACTTCCATAAAAACCTCTACATCTTGCATAAAACTTCTTTCTACCAGTCCACTTAGTCTTGGCATCAAACTCATGTTTGACTGCATAAGTCTTGAAACACATCCTAAACTCATCCATGTTTGGGAACAAATTCCCCACTGCAATAACATGGTTTTCCTTGTCATACACATTTAACAACTCATCATCATGTGCATCATCTACATCATCTGCAGCATCTTCCATCAGCTGTCCATCCACATCTTCAGTTCTATCTCTGTTAGCATCAGTATCAGTAGGCATACTAGATTCACCATCCTTCTCCTCCTTATCTTCATCAGCTACTCGAATGCCAAAAAAATCGCCATCTCAGTGTCATCCATTGGTGCAATGACTAAATCAATTAGGTCATTGGAATTCTACTGAATTCCAATCAACAGAAACAACCCTTCCAACACCATCAGAGCCCTCTTCTACATCACCCCCCTTAGGTAATACTGTCACTTCACCTGTACACATGGGCATTATCTGCCTCTTTGAAACCCAATCATCATCTACCATCTGTGAAGCTAATAACTTTCAGGGCACATATCCAACCTTAGATTCTGATTTCAGATCAACAAGCTCTGCATGAAACATAGTATGTTTGGTTGTCCAGCCATCTTGTCGATCGATTTCATCAACCATGTCTTCATCATCCTCAATTCTCACATACTCTCCTTCCCAATTATCAAAGCGTAACAATGCTACCGCTTGCTCTAGACCCCAAAAAATGCTCTCCCCCATTTTTTCCACCACATTCTTCACGGCCTTCTCTTCCATGCTCTGCAGTTCTTGTGGATCAATCTCTACAAAATCAATCTCCCACTTCACAATTGTCTCTCTCTCTATGTCCCGCATGCTACCATCACCTAGCTTTGCCTTAGAAGGAAGGAATTCCACAGTGAATTCGAACGTCCGAGCAACATCCCCCTTGTTTCGGGGCAGTGTGAGGTGAGCTAGCAGAAGCAGACGAGGCACAAATCGCATAGCTTGGAAAGGATGCACATTAAGGGATTACCTAGTCGATGTTGTTGTCTCTGGCGGCTCCATCACGGCCAGCCCACCCCCCTCCCACCCACCCAAATCTAGATCAAATCGACCAAAAATACCAAAAACAGAGGGAAACAGAGGGGGATGCGGTGAGATCCAGCTCGACACGGAGGGGAACGGGACAGGGTTCCGGATTCACTCACCACAACCGCCGCTCAGCTCAGCAAAAGCAGTTGCGAGGGAGGCGGGTGCCGTAGGGTCGTACGTCGGTTTCTGTTTGAGACAGGGGAATGGGACGAGCGGCCGCTGGTCGGGGTGGCCTAGATGGAGATTGCGCGGAGCATGCTGATCAACCACATGAGGTGCTGACACTGGGCGACCGGCTGTGGTGGGTGGACCTGGCCTGGGGTGCCTGCTCCGTCGACCCCTTTAGCGACCGGCCGGAGGGTTGCTTCGGCGAGCTACCGTGCTGCCTGCTTCTGATTCCCCGGTGCTGAGGCTGAGCAGGTACCGACACATGGGGGTCAGCGAGGGGAAGTTGCGGTACGTCCAAGTGTCCAATAGAGACGACAGGTTGAGCATGATCGTTTCGTTTCGCTAGATGAGGAGACCTATAGCTGGGGGCTGGATCACGCAGCTGAAATTACAGATCGGTGCGACCGTTGCCTTGTTCAAATTGCTGCCATACATCCATTCAAAGTCAACCTTGTGTACCTCCAACATGGTGGTGCTATCATTGCCATGGACCTGGCTACGGGGAAGGAGATTTGGAGGAGTTCCCTTCCAAACGAAATTTTCTTAGAAAAATTGGTCCGCAATAGTTCTCTTGTTCCTTGCGCGCTCCCAACATGGCTTGCCACGAGCCATATCCCTTCTGCAGGCACATATAAGCTTCATACACTTGACACAGAATCATCCAATCCAAAGTGTTGTTGGAGGGCTGAAGATAAAAGGTTCCATGTAGCTCAACCTACAAAGGAACTTTACCAAGTGTACTGCCCTATAATTGTTAGAGTACACATGGTTTAGTTTCTTAATCTACACAAATTGCATTGTATTGAAGTATCTGAAGGGATTGTCAATATCTTACACATTGCGGTTTAATAGTTGCGCACATTAATTTTCTGAATTATAAATTGGCCATTGTTAGCAGTGTTTTAACCTTTTTAGAATATTAAGAGGTGGAATTTGGCATTGCTAGAGAATCTGATGTATTTTATTGATTGCATTGGTTATGAGAATGTCTATCATGTAACCAAAATTGCTTTGCCGATCTAATTACTGTCGGCATACAAATATGCAATCATCTTGTTACATGCCTAAATGTTGTTTTCCAATTCAAGTCTTGACGTAACGACGACACATATACTACTCTTGTTGCTCTTTGTCATTTTTATTTAAGTTCGTGTATCTATTAATTGAAGGAACCCTTTCAAGCAACAAGTCCTATTGCAAAAGGATGACTTTGGCAGACATGCTGGTTCGTGTAGACAAATGCTAGACAAACTGACGGTGACAGCTAACTTATCTCCGGTACTCTCTTAACTTCTTAAGTAACTCTTTCTTGTTTGGTAATCCTTCTTGTTTGTTTGCTATGTTGTCATATCCTGTTATTTTTTGTGGCATGATGCTGCATTTCTCCCACACTGCCCATAAAATGTGTTACTTGCACAAACAATAAAGTATTGGTCATTTTCGAAGCTGAAATGTCTAGCGGAAATTACGGAGGCCTCGCTGAGGCGACCCGAAGGAGACCGGAGATCGGATCTAGCTTTTGGGGAATGTAGTAATTTCAAAAAATTTCCTATGCACACGCAAGATCATGGTGATGCATAGCAACGAGAGGAGAGAGTGTTGTCCATGTACCCTCGTAGACCGAAAGCGGAAGCGTTAGCACAACACGGTTGATGTAGTTGTATGTCTTCACGATCCGACCAATCAAGTACCGAACGTACGACACCTCCGAGTTCAGCACACGTTCAGCCCGATGACGTCCCTCGAACTCCAATCCAGCCGAGTGTTGAGGGAGAGTTTCGTCAGCACGAAGCCGTGGTGATGATGATGATGTTCTACCGACGCAGCGCTTCGCCTAAGCACCGCTACAGTATTATCGAGGTGGACTATGGTGGAGGGGGGCACCGCACACGGCTAAAAGATCAAACTGATCATTTGTTGTGTATCTAGGGTGCCCCCTGCCCCTGTATATAAAGGAGGAAGGGGGGTGCAGCCGGCCAGGAGAGAGGGCGCGCCAGGAGGAGTCCTACTCCTACTGGGAGTAGGACTCCCCCCTTTTCCTAGTTGGATTAGGAGTTGGGAGGGGGAAAGAGGAGGGAGAGAGGAAGGAAGGGGGGTGCCGCCCCCCTATCCTTGTCCTATTCGGACTAGGGGGAGGGGCGTGCGGCCCAGCCCTGGCCGCCTCTCCTCTTCTCTGTAAAGGCCCATTAAGGCCCATTAACCTCCCGGGGGGTTCCGGTAACCTCCCAGTACTCCGGTAAAATCCCGATTTCACCCGGAACACTTCCGATATCCAAACATAGGCTTCCAATATATCAATATTCATGTCTCGACCATTTCGAGACTCCTTGTCATGTCCGTGATCACATCCGGGACTCCGAACAACCTTCGGTACATCAAAACATATAAACTCATAATATAACTGTCATCGAAACGTTAAGCATGCGGACCCTACGGGTTCGAGAACTATGTAGACATGGCCGAGACACATCTCCGGTCAATAACCAATAGCCGAACCTGGATGCTCATATTGATTCCCACATATTCTACGAAGATCTTTATCGGTCAGACCGCATAACAACATACGTTGTTCCCTTTGTCATCGATATGTTACTTGCCCGAGATTCGATCGTTGGTATCTCAATACCTAGTTTCAATCTCATTACCGGCAAGTCTCTTTACTCATTTCGTAATACATCATCCTGCAACCAACTCATTAGTTGCAATGCTTGCAAGGCTTAAGTGATGTGCCACTACAAGAAATATGTCAACTTGTGACCACCACTATTGGTCACTGAATGATCACAAATTTCCATTTGTGACCTTTTTGTGACCAAAAACATAAGGTCAAAAGCCGGCCGTCGTAAACTGACTATAGCGACCTTTCTTCTGGAATGGTCGTAGACGTTTATGACCAAAATACGTCTACTGTGGCGTTTTGGTCACTAGCAACCTCCCCAGGCCACATAGGCATCCAGCGTGGCAATCTGACGTGGCACAAGATTCAGCCCAGTCCAATTAGGTTTTCTACATGGGCCTAGCCCAACAATTCGGCCTTTTTAATATATTTTTTTTGCTGTGCTTTTATTAGCTACATGGGTCTGGCCCAACAATTCAGCCTTTGATTTCTTTGCATGGCCCTTTTAACAGCAGGTTTTCTTTTTGATCATGTATTTTTCTGGGCCATTTCTTTGTTGGGCCTCTCATGTTTTTCCCTAAAAAATAATTGTCCAATATTACTTGGGCCTAGCCTAGTTCTGAAAAAATTGATCCAATCCAAAAAAATATTATGCCATTGACATTACAACACATCACACCACAAGCTATCTTGGGCCTAGCCCAGTTTTGATACATTTTCAAAGCAACGCTGAGGCTGGCTGGCTGAGCCTAACGCTAAGCCTAAGCTATTCCAACCTACTACTGCGAGAAGTTTTTACATGGCGCTACTGCATTTGCATGGCGCTGCTGCATTTGCATTTACATGAAAAAAATAGAACTAGCCTATCTGGTACTTCACAGCAACCAAACATGTAATCTGCTTAATGGAAAGATTTCTTCTCCAAGTCCCGCTTCTCCCTTAGCAATGACAAGCTGATGCAAAACATCTAAGCATTCAAAAGAGAACAAAAAGAAAACATCTGAGCTCCTTCAACAGCGATCAAATGTCGGACTCATGGACAGACATAGTCAGGACTGGGCTGACAGAAATACAACATGCCTTCCACAGTCGCCCTGTTACATGAATCGGCTGAGAAGAATCAGAAAAACTGGAGCCAATATAATATGAACATTCCATTCAAAAAAGTAGTAAAGGAGTAAAGGACAATTCTTTATATAATGATAAACAGATTTCAGCTAGTACCAAGCTTTTTTAGCCGAGCTAGTTAAAATGAGATATTCATACAAGACAATAGAGACTATATGAATATGCATGGCACAAGTGCAGGTCCTGGTTACTGGCTACACATGTAACACCAATAAATGGATAGAACAATAACGGGAACAACTCCAGATTACACACAAAGCTCTATCGATAGTGCCAGCTATGGATAAAATCATGCACACTCCCAACAGAACTCAGTCACACAGTATAATTCCGACTATAATATAACCAGAGAACTAAAGATTCTACATACATAGAACTCAACTAATAAGTGAGAATGATCTGATTGTATGCAAACAATCTTGTTTTATTTGTTTATATTACTAAAACAGACATATCTTCCTTTATGTGAAGAAGTCTGCTTCCTTCTTTAGTTAGTAGTAATCGTTCCATGCAAATCAACTGTGTGTGTATGCTTGATCATGGTCTAGAGATTACACGCATAGAGGAACAGAATCCTAAACAAAATAGTATCAAACAACGGTGGGTGCTCAACCTATTTACCATACACAAGCAACACTTAAATCATAGCATGTGCATATACTTGTGTCACATCAGGTGGTTCAGAATGTACTCAACATAATCTAATAAAAAGGATTGGGAGCAGAGGGAGGGGGAGGTGGAGATGGACGTGCTACCTATTGCTGCGGTGGTGCCTCTTGGTGGTCGTGCTTGAGCTCCTCCTGAAGCTGCTCACTAACCTGCAAGACAAACAAGACCATGAGTGAGCTGCAACACAGGCACATACATTAAGTGAAGATAAGGAGAAGAACCTGTAAGAAGAGAGGTGCTCTGTCCTCTGTCCGTGCCCGTCCTCCTCCTCCGTGCCGATGTCAAACAACCTCCGCTCGTCGCTTGCGAGCACCATGCGCCCTGGTTGGCCATGACACCCTTGTCCTCTGCTGCACGGATGAAAACCAAAGAATCAGTACAGCTACACTGGCACATAATACATACATGGTTCAGTTGAGATCTACTAAACTACATCATCACAGGAACGACGAGCAGTTTTAGATCTTAAAAACTAATGTTCCATGCATAGTCTTAGTGCTCCATCAAAGAATCAACTAAATTTTCTCTCCAGCATACAAACAAAGTTTAGGGAAAACCAAACATGAACAAGAACTTATTTGTGCAGGACACATAGCTATTTCATAAGCATGATCTAATCTAGAAAGGCAAGATCAGCAGGCAAGGCAAATACTTAGCCAAACATGTGCACGTTGACCTTGTCAATAATAGTACTACTAGAAGTAATTAATCTGAGCATGGATCTAACCGACAACATCACAGAGACCATCTGAGCACTACACCATGAACAAAGCCAGCTAATTTGATTCACTAGTACACATTTAGCACACCGTCAGGCTTTATGGATCAAAATAATTTGATGTAAACACGATAGCTAGCTGGTACCAGTAGCGAGCTCCTGTTCTTGTGCTGACAGTGACGCATAACCAGCAGTCATATTCAGGGCGTGTGTGTGCCCAAACAGGAAAGAAATCATCACCACTTATGAGTACATGACTAAACGAAACGCCCAAAAGGTGGTGTCCCCATCACATAGCCAAGAAGATGAGACTGAACATGTCAGGTGGCACCGCGAACGCCATTGTTGGAGCTCAGAGAGAAATCGTCGTCCGAGGCAGACGGGAGCAAGCTCCCGCTACTGTTGAAGCTTATGGTGTTGACAACACCCTTGTGCTTCCGCAGCCTCCTGTTCTGGATGCCCAGTGAGTGCACAAAGTCCTGCACGGCAAGCCAAACAGAAGCTCAATTTTACCATCGACTCGAATGAAAAGAAAAAGGCCCTGCTGATAATATCCTATGATAGATCGGGTTGGACATCATACGACCGCTTGATTAGTTAGCGCTGTTTGATTTCAGTATGCGAACCCGCCTTCGGCATTTCTACAAGAGGGTACTGAATATTAACTGAACATTCCATGGCACAAATTCTCCAAAACAAGACCCACTGACTTGGCATCTCTTTATTTTTTTCTCAAAATAAAAATAAAAATCTGCAGACTGACTTGGGGTTGGAGAGACTGACCAAGCCTAGATGAGAATCAGATCAACCGCGCAGCAGCTCTCTGCTAGAGCTGGCAACGCGCCAGCGCCTAATGCTGCTAGATTTGAAGGTCGAATGGGTGGCTCGGGCAGAGTGGGAGAATTGGGAGGGGGACGGACCTCAGAGGCCCTGACGGCGCTGGCGAAGCGCCTGGGCGGGAGGCGGCAGTCCTCGCGCGCCCGCATCCCTGCCACCCGCTCCCGCTCTGCAGCATCCCCTCCTCCCTCCTCCGGCAGCATCCCCTCCTCCTCGAGGGCTCCTCCTCCTCCTCTGCCGGTGCTGCCACTGGGTGGTTCCTATTTGACACTCGCGTGCATGTTCGAACCATAGCCACCTCCGTCTTCATCTTCAAGGGCATCACTTGACCGCACACACACACGCATCACACATACGCATAACGCCTCGCGAAATCTTGAGCGAATCGAACGGGGGTAGAGAAGATCTAGCGACTCACCAGCCCGGGGGCTTGGTCGGGCAGCGCCATGCCTAGCTTGGACCCCATGTGTTTAGATGCGCACGCCGGCGAGCCAGCCGGCCACGACGCCATGGCTGCTGGGCGGCGGAGGACCTGCCGGGAGGAAGGACCTGTCGATCTGGATCTGGATCTGAGTCGAGTGGGAGAGAGAGGAGGGGAGGAGGATATGAGGTGGGGAGGGGAGGTGTGGCAGAGGTGGGTGGTGGTGAGGGGAGGTGTGGCAGAGGTGGGTGGCGGCGAGGGAAGGTGTGGGTGGCGGCTACGGCGCGGGGCGGCGAAGCGAGAGGTTGGAGAGGAAGGAGGAGGCAGCGGGGAGGGGGTTGCGGTGGATCTGGCCGGAGGCAGGGGAGGGGGTTGAGGCCGGCGGCGAGTGGCTGTGGATGGCGGCGAGGGGAGGGGAGGGATCTGGATCGGGGAACACTAGGGTTCGCTGCGCGGGGGAGAGAGAGGAGTGGTGTGCGGGGAGAGAGGAGCTAGCAATGGGTGGGTGTGCGTGGGTGAGAGGGTGAGGGGGTGTGGGCCGTTGGATATGAGGGTATCCGACGGTCTCTGATGCTTGATCCGCGTGACATGCTCATAAACCAATCAGAACAAAGTATAAGTTTTGACGACGTTATGACCATCTAAATTGGTCTTACGATTAAAATAGGCGGCTGCTACCAGTCAGCCAGATGATTTTGTCTACAAAACATCTGCGGTGTGCCAAGAGCTCCAATGCAGCACCACAGTGCCCGACGAAGCTCCATTGCAATGTCGGGGAGCTCCAACGCAGCACCACCCCTTCTCTTTTTATGACAATGTTTAAGTACGGTTCCCTCGAATAACTAGATGTAGTTTCATACTAGGTGGGATTTTTGTCGGTTCACTAGTAAGCCGGTCAAATTTTAACTACAGTTACCTCATATTTTGTTCAAATGATATCATATTTTGCACAAGTTTACATCTTGGATTTGCAAACAATATTGACAAAGGGAGTTTTTATTTCCTTTGCATGAAAAATCAATTTTCCATTTTCCGAGTGCCCGAAATGAGTTCTTTTGTGAAGGACCTACCATATATTTGTTGCAAAATTAGACAAAATCAATTTTCTAAAATACTAGGACAAATTTAATGCATGGTTGACCAAATGGTTGGGTGTCAAAAGTTTCGATCCACCTCCCGTGAAAAAGACAAATTCCTGCCGATTTAGTAGGGAGCGGGTCAAATTTGAACTACAGCTGTCTCATAGTTTGCTCTTTATTTTTTCCAAAAATCATTTCTAGGTACATAAGTATCTATTTAATCAGAGAAACATCAAAAGTTTTCCAAGATTCAACCACTAGCTACGAACGGTCAAGCCCGCCGTTTTGACCGCATTTTGAAACGGGCATAAAAAATTCAAAAAAAATCAAAAAACTGGAAAACCTTCGCATTGTGTCATTATATGTGACCAAGTTTCCAGGGAAAATAATAAACTTGTAATACTACAATTATTTTAAAAAAGTGTTCTCAGAAATGAGCTATCATGCGTGAAGATTCATGGCTTTCAAGC
The DNA here is from genome assembly GCF_003073215.2 of Triticum urartu. Classification (NCBI taxonomy): domain Eukaryota; kingdom Viridiplantae; phylum Streptophyta; class Magnoliopsida; order Poales; family Poaceae; genus Triticum; species Triticum urartu. The sequence goes on along the minus strand of NC_053024.1, from coordinate 722,896,169 downwards.
CAAATGATCAATCTTATGGCCACATTCATGGCATAGTTTGTTCAAATGATCTCATGTTGTGCACAAGGGTGCATATTGGAATTCCAAACAATGTTTCCTAAGGGAGTTTTTATTTTCTTTGCACGGAAAATTCATTTTCCATTTTCTGAGTCCTCGAAAGTAGGTTTTTTGTGAAGGACCTCCCAAATAATTGTTGTAAAATTGGACCAAATCATTTTTCTAAAATACTAGGCCATATTTAATGCAAAATTGACAAAATGGTTGGGTGTAAAAAGTTTTGATCCACCTCTCGTGAAAAGGACAAATTCCGGCCGATTCAGCTAGAAGCGGGTCAAATTTGAACTGCAGTTGCCTCATAGTTTGCTATTTATTTTTTCCAAAAATCATTTCTAGGTACATAAGTACCTATTTAATCAGAGAAACACCAAAAAAATTCCAAGATTCAACCACTAGCTAGGAACGGTCATTCCCGCCGTTTTGACCGCATTTTGAAACGGGCATAAAAAATTCAAAAAAAATAATTGGGAAACCTTCGCATTGTGTCATTATATGTGGCCAAGTTCCCAGGAAAAATAACAAACTTGTAATACGGCAATTATTTTAAAAAAGTGTTCTCAGAAACGACCTATCACGTGTGGAGATCAATGGCTTTCCTGCCAAATGATCAATCTTATGGTCACATTCATGGCATAGTTTGTTCAAATGATCTCATATTGTGCACCAGGGTGCATATTGGAATGGCAAACAATGTTGCCTAAGAAAGTTTTCATTTTCTTTGGACGAAAAAACCATTTTCCATTTTTTGAGTGCCCAAAAGGAGGTTTTTTTTTGTGAAGGACCTCCCAAATAATTGTTGCAAAATTGGACCAAATCATTTTTCTAAAATACTAGGCCATATTTAATGCACAATTGACAAAATGGATGGGTGTAAAAAGTTTTGATCCACCTCTCGTGAAAAAGACAAATTTCCGCCAATTCAGCTGGAAGCGGGTCAAATTTGAACTGCAGCTGTCTCATAGTTTGCTATTTATTTTTTCCAAAAATCATTTCTAGGTACATAAGTACCTATTTAATCAGAGAAACACCAAAAAAATTCGAAGGTTGAACCACTAGCTAGGAATGGTCATTCCCGCCGTTTTGACCGCATTTTGACACTACAAGAAATCTGTTAATCCATGACGGATTTCTGGTGACGTTCTTGAAAACCATCACAGATACAGCGCCGGTCCATCCGAGTTGTCACAGAAATCGTCACGGATCAACAGGATGCGAATGGCCACTAAAATGGTGCCCCATCATGACGGACAATGAAAGACTGTCATGGAAACTGTCATGGACAGACCATGTGGACCTAAGCCGGACCGTCACCGATGGCTCATGCTGATGTGGCATGTATCCGGTGTGATGCGTATGCTGAATCCTGATTGGTCAATCCGCCCTTCTCGCGGATCGCGTATCACAACCGTCCACTCCCTCAGATCGCACGGTAGGCACATGGCCCAACGGTGGTTGACCGGCTCCACCACCGCTGCTCCCCATCTTCTTCTCCATCCTCCGTCCCCCAATTCAATCCTATCCATCTCCCTCTCCCTCGTCCGCCGCCACCACCGGCAACCTCGGTGCCCATCTCCCTAACCGCCACCGCCCCCACCTCTGCCCCATCCACCGCTCTCACCTTCTCTCCTTAAACTAGGCGGCCCCCAGAACGAGCAGGCCGAGGCGCTTCCCGATTTGTTGCGCTGCTTCCAGATCCGCCAAGCAGCGCCAGAGGTCGGCTCCTTCTCCGCGTTGTTCTGCGCCAAGGTTGGCCTCCCCTTCCTTTTCCGCGTGGTCCATGGCGCTAACCCCGGACGGTACCGCCTCTCCGATTCCCAATCCCACCCCTAAATCGATGGATGGATCTCCATGGCTGATGTGTTTTCCTACTACTTTGGTTGGTCGCAGGTGAGGCACTCAATACCATGGCCGGATGGAGGTTGGGCGATTTCCTTCCCTGACCTCACGGCCTAGCCACTCCACCGCGAGCTTCTCGCCCCCAGGTTGTTATTCCCCTGCTCGCTCCCTCCCTCTTCCTCTCTATGGATTGGTTGCTGCTGCATGCTTGCTGCTCAAGTACCAGTCATATCTTACGTTGGTGCTTCTGTTGTGTGGATTTGTTGATATTATTGATATTGCTTAGCTAGTGTGGATGACTGGATGTGGGTGCGTGAATGTGCTCAACATATTAGAATATTTTTCAAATAAAAATAACAATTAGTGCTCAAGTAATAATTTATGGGTTGAGTTCTGCGCATAGTTAAATGTAGTAGCAGCATACAGTTTTCACTGTGCACACTGCCGAGCATGCATTTTTGTATGTAGAAATCTCAAATCTTTGTAACACAACACTTGCTGGCATTGGGTAAATGACTTGCCTTCCATTAACTACAGTCTTGCATTTTTATAAAAAGAAAAAAAATTATCTCTTGCGTGCAAGTGTACTCTGTGAGATAGTAATGCATTCACGTGTATGTGTAGTTCATTGGGCCTGTAGCTCACTAGTTTGTGTTTCCTCTGTAATGTTTACCTCTGCTATCATGATGATACTTCTTGTTCAAAGAATTAGTATTTTAAAATTTTAGTGTCCACCTAACATCAGTACCTTGGAATATACTGCCTGTTGGAAGGATCATTTTATATCCTGAACATTTGCTATTGGAGCTGCTCTTTAGCTACATAGCTACATAATATCAAATTTGACTTGAACTTATATGTTTATATTACATGGCAAGTTGATTGTGTAGCCTATGTACAGAAGCTCAGGTGTAGATAAGTTCAGAAAGATGTCTCGTTTGGCAAGAGTGTGATGAAGTAATGTGGAATTGCTCTGAACCTTTCATACATTTATGTGTGGAATCTGTTATTAATCTGTACAACATCAGCACTAACACTTTAATGGTATCGATTCAGTATCTTAACTATTGGGCCACCAGTCAGCCATTAATCTTTGTCCGTACAACATCAACAGTGAAACTTTTATATTATTGATTCAATATCTCTACAACATCAGTACTGCCGAGCATGTATATTTTTTCCTGTAGAAACAACTTCTTCCAATAACTACAATCTTGCACTTTTCTAGAAAAATAATCTGATCTCTTGTGTGCACATGTTCTCTGCGATACTAATACATCCATGTGTATGGGTACTACTGGGGCCTGTAGCTCACTAATTTGTGGTTCCCTGTAATTATTTACCTCTGCTATCATGCTGGTTTCGGCTTTGTAGTAAGGTCCTCGACATATACTTCTCATTCAAAGAATTAGCACTTCAATTTTTTGTTCGCCTACATAACATCAGTACCTTGGAATATACTTCCTGTTGGAAGGATTAACATTTTGTATTCTGGACATTTGTCATTGCAGCTGCTCTTTTGCTATATAACATCAAATCTGGACTTGAACTTTAAATGTTTAGATTATATGACAAGTTAATTGTGCTACTTTTTATTCGCCGGTGTTAGTTACTATGAAGTAGCTGACTGGAGCCAACGATAGATGCTTAGCCTCTAGTTATAAGGATTACCTGCTGCTTTTGCTACCTCTTCTGTTCCCTGAATGAATGGTCATGCTGCTTTCTCGCATGCGATTTCTGTTTCTCTTTTTCTTGGACAGCGTTTCTCTCTCTTAGAATCATATTCTGGTCAGGCTACTTGTGCTGTCAAATTTCAACTATTTATTAGGGTTGATTTCTATGCCACTAATGCCTACTGCCTTGTCCACCCATCCAGCGGCGTACAAGACATCCTCCTCGATGCAGCCGTTCCCAACGAGCTCTCTTTGCCGGAAGAGGTGCAGAAGCAAGTCAAGCACCCCCTTGGCCCCTGCATCCTGTCCTACATCGCGTGCACGAGCTCACTGATGGCTGCGTCCTCCTTACCTCCTAGCGTGGTGAGCCTCTCCCCACTTTACCCCAAATCTAGATGATATTTGCAATCTGAATACAGATCATGTTTTGGTTCAGTTTAGAGGCAGATTCAGTTGCTGAGATGAATATGTGAGCTTGATTAGTTGCTCATGGTTTTGTGGATCTGATTCTCTTGCACTGTTACACATAATTTAATTACGGCAAGCTAATGCCGATCCACACAATATGATATAGCTTTTTTTCTAACATGCACCGTTCTTGATGTTGCTTTCGTATTGATATTTTGGGAGTTAATTTGCCAGTTCCAGCTTGTTAGATATAAATTCAGCTGCAACTGTGTATCTTGCTAGAAAGGACTTGTTTTACAGATGCGTTTATGTAGTACTTGAGAGAAAACCTAAAAAACTGTACTTTTATCATCAACATCTTAGAACTGTAAGTGTCTATTTTGTTTATATTGCTATATGCTATTATTGTTACTTGGATTTTTATTTCCTGTCAAGTAACTATATTTTTGCTTTAACAGATGTAGACTTTAATTATGCTCCTATTGTTTTCTTGTTAATACAAAAGCAACAAGTTCCCTATTCTAAAATAGTATTTAGGATTCAGATTGTGTTGGACATCTATAATTCTGTACATGGTAACTGAACTCCCTTCTGTTCAATATCCTATCCCACACTACATATATGATACATCAATTATCACTTATTTTCATAACAATGGTAACCCATTTTCATGGTTGAAATGAACATTTTCACCATGGCAGTCTGCTTTCTCTATCATAGATTGGAACTGTGGACGCATTACGGTATGATTGATTGTTGTCCAAGAAGCTACAATCCTTTTTGCTGTTGTTGGAAGGTAGGACTAGCTGTGATATTATTATTCTCCCATAGCATAATAATCTTATTAAGATGAAATTTTTTGTTCCCTTTTCGTTTTGATGTTTGCCTTTGTTACCAGAATTAAAGTATTGCTTGTGTTATTTATTTTCGGCAATGGGTACGGAAGTGCCTCCCTAGACTTACTTTTTGTAATTTTCTTAGTTTCACATACTTCATATTTCACGGCACATGAGAGGGTTTTCATTGCATGATTCGAGTTTAGTGTAGTGATAGCTTAGGACTTCTAGTCAAATAAGCACAGTGGAGTTTACTACCAACTATTGATCTATGTATGCTCATCATTCCTTTTTGTTGCCATCAGTTGTTTCTTTTCACATGAATGATTTTGTTTCACTACTTTGCATCATGGCAGAGAAAAAATATAGAACTTGATAATGTGTAGTAAGCTGCTTCCAGTTTCTACTTCTATTTTAACCTACTGACTATAATATTTTATAGTGTGACATATTTTTCATCATGTGGCAGCTATTGGTTTATGGGAGCATTTTCAACAACAAAGACATGTCGAGCGGATCCACGGCCAGGAATGCGGGGTCCCCTGGTTGAACAACGAGCATTGTGCTTTGCTTGATGGGTGTGGTGCTAGCTGTAGAGTAGCATAGTGTTCTCCGAGACATGCTTGTAGAATTAATCTTTTTTGGGTTCTTTTTTTTGCTCTTGTACAGGTGTATTATGGGTGTGTTTATGTAATTTTTTGTTTTAAAGACCTAAACATATATTTTCTGTTAAATTATTATGGGCTTAAAATTTCCATGGACAAGAGATATGCGTGATGAGCTAATGTCCTAGACTGAGAAATTAGTGGGCCTTTCTTGAAATTAATGGGCCTAAATTCAAATTGGCTTGATTACTATATGGGCCACCACTCTTGGGGAGTTGAAATTTAGTGGGCCAAAATTTTAGATGGGCTGATTACAACATGGGCTGCCACGTCAGATGATGACGTGCTAGACAAGCTAACGCCGTTATGAGAATGCCAGTTAACTGCCATCGATGACGGTCAAAAACCGTCATGGTCCGTGACGCTTTTCCATGATCCGTCATGGAGTGTGCTATGGTTAAATTATGACACGATATACATGATGGAATTCAAATCCGTCACGTATGCCTCTCGATGACGAACTTGCGCAAGTCCATGACAGACTGAAACCGTCACCTATTAACAAATTTCTTGTAGTGTGAAACGGGCATAAAAAATTCAAAAAAAATCAAAAAATTGGGAAACCTTCGCATTGTGTCATTATATGTGGACAAGTTCCTAGGAAAAATGATAAACTTGTAATACGGCAATTATTTTAAAAAAGTGTTCTCAGAAACGAGCTATCATGTGTGGAGATCAATGGCTTTCAAGCCAGATGATCAATCTTATGGCCACATCCATGGCATAGTTTGTTCAAATGATCTCATATTGTGCACAAGGGTGCATATTGGAATGGCAAACAATGTTGCCTAAGGAAACTTTCATTTTCGTTGGACGAAAAAACCATTTTCCATTTTTCGAGTGCCCGAAAGGAGGTTTTTTTGTGAAGGAACTACCAAATAATTGTTGCAAAATTGGACCAAATCATTTTTATAAAATACTAGGCCATATTTAATGCACAATTGACAAAATGGTTGGGTGTAAAAAATTTTGATCCACCTCTCATGAAAAAGACAAATTTCCGCCGATTCAGCTGGAAGCGGGTCAAATTTGAACTGCAGCTGCCTCATAGTTTGCTATTTATTTTTTACAAAAATCATTTCTAGTTACATAAGGACCTATTTAATCATAAATACATGGTTTGGTGGCGATACGTCGAGGTTTGGGCGGTGGCCGAGGGCCCCAACTCTAGAGCGCGTAAACTCGCATGCCCGTCGCGTGGTCACCGCGTGACCGTAATGTTGCCGTGTGTTCTGGGCGGCCTAGGTATGTCTAGTGGGTTGGGCACTCCCCAAGTTGGTGCTAGGAAGAAAATTACAACATAAGATTCTCACGAGGAGACCGATCGATGCTCAAACATGAATTAGCAGCCAAGTGTTTGATTAGCGGTACGGGAAATGCACATGGCCAATGGGCGTGAGTTTTGGCTGAGGATGATCATCTACTAAGGATAATGTCTTAACAAATTTTTAGCTCAAAAGGAGGATCCTAGGTGGTACTTGCTTTGCAAAGTACCACGCTGGACAAAAATATGAATGTTGAAGCTGGGCTCAAAATAATGAATGGATTGAGCTGAAATTTTGTGGAGGATGGTTATTTGGACATAGTAAAGCATTGTAGAAAATTGATACCATTTGGACATGCCAAAGTAGTACTTCCTTCACAATGCTCTTCTATGGACAGAAACTTGGGAAAACTAGTGAGAGATATTGGATGAATGAAATGAGCTCAAAATTGGTGTAGGTAAGTTACTTAGGTATGGTCATGCGCTGGTAAATTTTCAGATCATTTGTGTAAGCCTAGCTAGTAATTACTTCACAAAGCTTCTCTCGAGGTAGAAACTTTGGAAATTTCCCGAGAAAGATTTACTAGGAAAATTGAGCTGAATATTATCATGTGGCAATGATTTGGGTATGGAAGAGTGCTCGAAAAGTTTGAGGGTAATAGGAGGGGTATATATAACACTTGCTTTGCAACGTGCCAATTTGGCCATAAAATATAAATTGAGCCTGGGCTCACATAGATGATTTGACTGAGCTGCAATTTGGAGGAGGGTGATAATTTGGGCATATGAAGGAACTGTATAAATTTCATGTCATTTAGAGATATAAAAAAGGTACTTCCTTCACAATGCTTCTAGGTGGACAAAAACTTTGGAAATTTGCCGAGGAAGATTTGCTAGGCAAATGGAGCTGAATTTTGTCATGCGGTAATGATTTGGATAGGAAAGAGTGCCCAAAAATTCCGAGGGCAATCAAGAATATATAAATAGCACTTCCTTCATAAAGTGTTGTTGTGAACAGAATAGGAAAATGAATATTCTTGAATTAGTTTTGAACTAGGCAAGGAAGGATTTTTACATATTTGGTGAAGATATGCCCCAAAGAATTTATGAGATTTTTTTGGGAATTTTGGGAATGATAGAAATATAGGTTGCTTCACAACCTAGGGCAAAAACTGCCACATGGACATGACACATAGGCAAAACTGATGAGATGGCGCCTAGTCATCACAACCCACCACAATCTACAAGGCTATGACCATCTATATTGGTCATTAACAACTAGAAATAAGGCAGCGGACTAGCACTGTTTGCTTTGTGACCATTTCGTGTAAGGAAATTACGACCTTTCTGACCAAAATGGTCGCAATGGTTTAGGGTTTGGAGCCCCCTGAACAGCTTTTGACCAATTGGTCTAAAATGGTCATAAATTTATGACCAATTCTTCGAGGGTCACTGACAGAAGGTCATAAGTTGACATATTTCTTGTAGTGTGCATTACCGAGAGGGCCCAGAGATACCTCTCCGACAATCGGAGTGACAAATCCTAATCTCGAAATACGCCAACCCAACAAGTACCTTCGGAGACACCTGTAGAGCACCTTTATAATCACCTAGTTATGTTGTGATGTTTGGTGGCACACAAAGTGTTCCTCCGGTAAACGGGAGTTGCATAATCTCATAGTCATAGGAACATGTATAAGTCATGAAGAAAGCAATAGCAACATACTAAATGATCATGTGCTAAGCTAACAGAATGGGTCAAGTCAATCACATCATTCTCCTAATGATGTGATCTCATTAATCAAATGACAACTCTTTTTCTATGGTTAGGAAACTTAACCATCTCTGAACAACGAGCAAGTCAAGTAGAGGCATAGTAGTGACATACTCTTTGTCTATGTATTCACACATGTATTATGTTTCCGGTTAATACAATTCTAGCATGAATAATAAACATTTATCATGATATAAGGAAATAAATAATAAATTTATTATTGCCTCTAGGGCATATTTCCTTCAGTCTCCCACTTGCACTAGAGTCAATAATCTAGATTACATAGTAATGATTCTAAGACCCATGGAGCCTTGGTGCTGATCATGTTTTGCTCGTGGAAGAGGCTTAGTCAACTGGTCTGCAACATTTAGATCCGTATGTATCTTGCAAATTTCTATGTCTCCCACCTAGACTAAATCCCGGATGGAATTGAAGCGTCTCTTGATGTGCTTGGTTCTCTTGTGAAATCTGGATTCCTTCGCCAAGGCAATTGCACCAGTATTGTCACAAAAGATTTTCATTGGACCCGATGCACTAGGTATTGAAGGAAATATGCCCTAGAGGCAATAATAAATTTATTATTTATTTCCTTATATCATGATAAATGTTTATTATTCATGCTAGAATTGTATTAACCGGAAACATAATACATGTGTGAATACATAGACAAACAGATTGTCACTAGTATGCCCCTACTTGACTAGCTCGTTGATCAAAGATGATTATATTTCCTAACCATAGACATGAGTTGTCATTTGATTAATGAGGTCACATCATTAGGAGAATGATGTGATTGACATGACCCATTCCGTTAGCTTAGCACCCGATCGTTTAGTATGTTGCTATTGCTTTCTTCATAACTTATACATGTTCCTATGACTATGAGATTATGCAACTCCCGTTTACCAGAGGAACACTTTGTGTGCTACCAAACGTCACAACGTAACTGGGTGATTATAAAGGTGCTCTACAGGTGTCTCCGAAGGTACTTGTTGGGTTGGCGTATTTCGAGATTAGGATTTGTCACTCCGATTGTCGGAGAGGTATCTTTGGGCCCACTCGGTAATGCACATAACTATAAGCCTTACAAGCATTGCAACTAATGAGTTAGTTGCGGGATGATGTGTTACGGAATGAGTAAAGAGACTTGCCGATAACGAGATTGAACTAGGTATTGAGATACCGACGATCGAATCTCGGGCAAGTAACATACTGATGACAAAGGGAACAACGTATGTTGTTATGCGGTTTGACCGATAAAGATCTTCGTACATATGTAGGAGCCAATATGAGCATCCAGGTTCCGCTATTGGTTATTGACCGGAGACGTGTCTCGGTCATGTCTACATAGTTGTCGAACCCGTAGGGTCCGCATGCTTAAAGTTTGATGACGGTTATATTATGAGTTTATGTGTTTTTATGTATCGAAGGATTTCGGAGTCCCGGATGACATCGGGGACATGACGAGGATTCTTGAAATGGTCAAGACATAAAGATCGATATATTGGACGACTATATTCGGACATCGGAAAGGTTCCGAGTGATTCGGGTATTTTCGGGAGTACCGGGGAGTTACGGGAATTCGTATTGGGCCTTAATGGGCCATACGGGAAAGGAGAGAAATGCCTCAAAGGGTGGCACCCCTCCCCATGGGCTGGTCCAAATTAGACTAGGGAGGGGGGCGCCCCCTTCCTTCCTTCTCCTTCTCCCTTCCCTTTCCTTCCCTCCTACTCCTACTACTTGGAAGGGCTCCTAGTTCTACTAGGAAAGGGGGAATCCTACTCCCGGTGGGAGTAGGACTCCCCTAGGGAGAGCCATAGAGAGGGCCGGCCCTCCCCCTCCTCCACTCCTTTATATACGGGGGCAGGGGCACCCCAAAGACACAACAATTGATCTCTTGATCTCTTAGCCATGTGCGGTGCCCCTCTCCACCATAATCCACCTCGATCATATCGTAGCGGTGCTTAGGCGAAGCCCTGCGTCGGTAGAACATCATCATCGTCACCGCGCCGTCGTGCTGACGAAACTCTCCCTCAACACTCGGCTGGATCGGAGTTCGAGGGACATCATCGAGTTGAACGTGTGCAGAACTCGGAGGTGCTGTGCGTTTGGTACTTGATCGGTCGGATCGTGAAGACGTACAACTACATCAACCGCGTTGTGCTAACGCTTCCGCTTTCGGTCTACGAGGGTACGTGGACAACACTCTGCCCTCTCGTTGCTATGCATCACCATGATCTTGTGTGTGCGTAGGAATTTTTTTGAAATTACTACGTTCCCCAACAGTGGCATCCGAGCCAGGTTTTATGCGTTGATGTAATATGCACGAGTAGAACACAAGTGAGTTGTGGGCGATATAAGTCATACTGCTTACCAGCATGTCACACTTTGGTTCGGCGGTATTGTTGGATGAAGCGGCCCGGACCGACATTACGCGTACGCTTATGCGAGACTGGTTTTACCGCCGTGCTATGCACACAGGTGACTAGCGGGTGTCAGTTTCTTCAACTTTAGTTGAATCGAGTGTGGCTACGCCCGGTCCTTGAGAAGGTTAAAACAGCACTAACTTGACAACTACCGTTGTGGTTTTTATGCGTAGGTAAGAACGGTTCTTGCTCAGCCCGTAGCAGCCACGTAAAACTTGCAACCACAAAGTAGAGGACGTCTAACTTGTTTTTGCAGGGCATGTTGTGATGTGATATGGTCAAGACGTGATGAGATATAAGTTGTTGCATAAGATGATCATGTTTTGTTGAAGTTATCGGCAACTGGCAGAAGCCTTATGGTTGTTTCTTTATTGCATAAGATGCAAGAGCCAAATAATTGCTTTACTTTATCGCTATGCGATAGCAATAGTTGCAAGAGCAATAGTTGGCGAGATGACCATGTGATGACACATTGATATAGATCAAGATGATGGAGATCATGGTGTCATGCCAGTGACGATGGAAATCATGACGATGCTTTGGAGATGGAGATCAAAGGCACAAGATGATGATGGCCATATCATGTCACATATTTTGATTGCATGTGATGTTTATCTTTTATACATCTTATTTTTCTTAGTTCGGCGGTAGCATTATAAGATGATCTCTCACTAAATTTCAAGATAAAAGTGTTCTCCCTGAGTATGCACTGTTGCCAAAGTTTGTCGTGCCCAGACACCACGTGATGATCGGGTGTGATAAGCTCTACGTCCATCTACAACGGGTGCAAGACAGTGTTGCACACGCAGAATACTCAGGTTAAACTTGACGAGCCTAGGATATGCAGATATGGCCTCGGAACACTGAGACCGAAAGGTCGAGCATGAATCATATAGTAGATATGATCAACATAATGATGTTCACCATTGAAAGCTACTGCATTTCACATGATGATCGGTTATGGTTTAGTTGATTTGGATTACGTGATCACTTAGATGATTAGAGGGATGTCTATCTAAGTGGGAGTTCTTAAGTAATATGATTAATTGAACTTTAATTCATCATGAACTTAGTCATGGTAGTATTAGCATATCTATGTTGTAGATCAATAGCTCGCGATGTTGCTCCCCGTTTAATTTTTATATGTTCCTAGAGAAAACTAAGTTGAAAAATGTTAGTAGCAATGATACGGATTGGATCCATGATCTGAGGATTATCCTCATTGCTGCACAGAAGAATTATGTCCTTGATGCACCGCTAGGTGACAGACCACTAGTAGAAAAAGGGTCAAACGTGAAGCACATTAGTGCCGGTTTGTATTTGAGCCGGTACTAATGGTACCATTAGTGCCGGTTCGAACGGATTTGCATTAATGCCGGTTCGTGTTGAACCTTTAGTACCAGTTCGTGGCACGAACCGGCACTAAAGGGGTGGTGGCAGGCTGGCGTCAGGCCGAGGCCCCACGATCACCTTTAGTACCGGTTTGTGGCACGAACCGGTACTAAAGGTCTAACCTTTAGTACCGGTTCGTGCCACGAACCGGTACTAAAGGTCCCATTTTCAAACTCTACCCCCCCCCAGTGGATCGCCTTTTCAGTTTTAAAAAAAATAAAAGAAAATAATGGAAATGTCAAAAAAATAAAAGAAAATAAGTTTCTCATGTGATATGTGGTCTAGTTGTTGGGAAAATTTGCAAATGTGAATTTTGACTTTATTTGCAAAATCTCTCTGAAATTTGTAAAAATGGGCATAACTTTTGCATACTAACTCGGATGAAAAAGTTTTTTATATGAAAAATCATCTACTCAAAAAGTTACATCCGAATTTAACCGGGGGAACCCCGTTAAACATTTGCAAAATCCTCAAAAACCTAATAGAAAAAAGTTACGGGGCTTTTAAGATCTAGAGTGGAAAAAATTGAAAAATATTCAAACAGTGGGCAAACTGTGGTCAAACAATGGTCAAACTAATTATTCTAGAATATTAGTGTTACTAAATAATTATTTCAATTTTTTGAATTTTGGTCAAATCTGGTCAATCTTTGGTGAAACTGTGGTCAAACTATGGTCAAACTTATTCAAGAAATATTAGCGTTACTAAATAATTACTGTTTTTTTAGAATAATAGTTTCCAACTCAAACAGTGAAACGTGTGACTTCATGCTCAAGCTAAACTCCTGAGGGTTAATTGGATTGACATCTTACTATTGTCAGGAAAACAACAAGTGCAGACTCGGAAATGAAGGAGAATAGAACCTGAAAGTTAAGCGTGCTCGGGCTGGAGTAGTGAGAGGGATGGATGACCGGTCGGGAAGTTAGATGATTTGGAATGAGTGATCCACACTTGATCAGTTAAGAGAGGTGATTAGAGACTAAATCATCAAATAATTCAGAAAAATTAAAAATAAAAAAAAATCAAATTTTTTTTCCAAAATTTTCAAAAAAAAAAAATTCAAAAAAAAACCTTTAGTACAGGTTGGTAACACCAACCGGTACTGAAGGTCCCCCGTACCAGGGCGCGAGCTCACGCCACGTGGTGGCACTTTAGCGCCGGTTCGTGCCGAACCGGTACTAAAGGGGGGGGGGCTTTAGTGCCGAAATGTTAGTGCCGGTTCCATAACCGGCACTAAAGGCCCTTACAAACCGGTACTAATGGCCCGTTTTCTACTAGTGGACCTATTGCAGGAGTAGATGCAGACGTTCTGAACGTTTGGCTAGCTCAATATGATGACTACTTGATAGTTTAGTGCACCATGATTAACGGCTTAGAATCGGGACTTCAAAGACGTTTTGAACGTCATGGAACATATGAGATGTTCCAGGAGTTGAAGTTAATATTTCAAGCAAATACCCGAGTTGAGGGATATGAAGTCACCAACAAGTTCTATAGCTAAACGATGGAGGAGAATAGCTCAAGCAGTGAGCATGTGCTCAGATTGTCTGGGTACTACAATCGCTTAAATCAAGTGGGAGTTAATCTTCCAGATAAAATAGTGATTGACAGAATTCTCTAGTCACCATCACCAGGTTAGTAGAACTTCGTGATGAACTATAATATGCAAGGGATAACGGAAACGATTCCCAAGCTCTTCGTGATGCTGAAATCGACGAAGGTAGAAATCAAGAAAATCATCAAGTGTTGATGGTAAACGAAACCACTAGTTTCAAGTAAAGGGACAAAGGGAAGAAAGGGGAACTTCAAGAAGAACGGCAAGCAAGTTGCTGCTCAAGTCAAAAACCCATGTCTGGACCTAAGCCTGAAACTGAGTGCTTCTACTCCAAAGGGACTGGTCACTGGAAGCGGAACTACCCCAAGTAATTGGCGGATAAGAAGGATGGCAAAGTGAACATAGGTATATTTGATATACGTGTTATTGATGTGTACTTTACTAATGTTTATAGCAACCCCTTAGTATTTGATACTAGTTCAGTTGCTAAGAATAGTAACTTGAAACGGGAGTTGCAGAATGAACAGAGACTAGTTAAGGGCGAAGTGACGATGTGTATTGGAAATGGTTCCAAGATTGATATGATCATCATCGCACACTCCCTATACTTTCGGAATTAGTGTTAAACCTAAAATAAATGTTATTTAGTATTTGCGTTGAGCATGAATATGATTGGATCATGTTTATTGCAATACGGTTATTCATGTAAGTTAGAGAATAATTGTTGTTCTGTTTACATGAATAAAACCTTCTATGGTCATACACCCAATGAAAATGGTTTGTTGGATCTTGATCGTGGTGATACACATTTTTATAATATTGAAGCCAAAATATGCAAAGTTAATAATGATAGTGCAACTTATTTATGGCACTGCCGTTTAGGTCATATTGGTGTAAAGTGCATGAAACTCCATATTGATGGGCTTTTGGAATCACTTGATTATGAATCAGTTGATGCTTGCGAACCATGTCTCATGGGAAAGATGACTAAGACTGCATTCTCCGAAACAATGGAGCGAGCAAAAGATTTGATGGAAATCATACATACTGATGTATGTGGTCCGATGAATATTGAGGCTCGCGGCAGGTATCATTATTTTCTGATCTTCACAGATGATTTGAGCAGATATGAGTATATCTACTTCATGAAACACAAGTCTGAAAGATTTGAAAAGTTCAAAGAATTTCAGAGTGAAGTGGAGAATCATCGTAACAAAAATAAAAGTTTCTATGATATGATCGCAGAAGTAAAATATTTGAGTTACAGGTTTGGCCTTCAGTTAAAACAATGTGAAATAGTTTCACTACTCATGCCACCTGGAACACCACAGTGTAATGGTGTGTCCGAACGTCGTAACCGTACTTTATTAGATATGGTGCGATCTATGATGTCTCTTACCGATTTACCACTATCATTTTGGGTTTATGCATCAGAGATAGCTACATTCACGTTAAATAGGGCACCATCTAAATCCGTTGAGACGACACCATATGAACTATGGTTTGGCAAGAAACCTAAGCTGTCATTTCTTAAAGTTTGAGGTTGCAATGCTTATGTGAAAAAGTTTCAACCTGATAAGCTCAAAACCAAATCGGAGAAGTGCGTCTTCATAGGATACCCAAAAGAAAATGTTGGGTACACCTTCTATCACAGATCCGAAGGCAAGTTATTCATTGCTAAGAATGGATCCTTTCTAGAGAAGGAGTTTCTCTCGAAAGAAGTGAGTGGGAGGAAAGTAGAACTTGATGAGGTAACTGTACCTGCTCCCTTATTGGAAAGTAGTTCATCACAGAAATCTGTTCCTGTGACTACTGAAGGAAATATGCCCTAGAGGCAATAATAAAGATATTATTTATTTCCTTATATCATGATAAATGTTTATTATTCATGCTAGAATTGTATTAACCGAAAACATAATACATGTGTGAATACATAGACAAACAAAGTGTCACTAGTATGCCTCTACTTGACTAGCTCGTTAATCAAAGATGGTTATGTTTCCTAACCATGAACAAAGAGTTGTTATTTGATTAACGAGGTCACATCATTAGTTGAATGATCTGATTGACATGACCCATTCCATTAGCTTAGCACCCGATCGTTTAGTATGTTGCTATTGCTTTCTTCATGACTTATACATGTTCCTATGACTATGAGATTATGCAACTCCCGTTTGCCGGAGGAACACTTTGTGTGCTACCAAACGTCACAACGTAAATGGGTGATTATAAAGGAGCTCTACAGGTGTCTCCAAAGATAGATGTTGGGTTGGCGTATTTCGAGATTAGGATTTGTCACTCCGATTGTCGGAGAGGTATCTCTGGGCCCTCTTGGTAATGCACATCACATAAGCCTTGCAAGCATTGCAGCCAATGAGTTAGTTGCGAGATGATGTATTACGGAATGAGTAAAGAGACTTGCCGGTAACAAGATTGAACTAGGTATTGGATACCGACGATCGAATCTCGGGCAAGTAACATACCGATGACAAAGGGAACAACGTATGTTGTTATGCGGTCTGACCGATAAAGATCTTCGTAGAATATGTACGAGCCAATATGGGCATCCAGGTCCCGCTATTGGTTATTGACCGGAGATTTGTCTCAGTCATGTCTACATTGTTCTTGAACCGTAGGGTCCGCACGCTTAACGTTACGATGACAGTTATTATGAGTTTATGCATTTTGATGTACCGAAGTTAGTTCAGAGTCCCGGATGTGATCACGGACATGACGAGGAGTCTCAAAATAGTCGAGACATAAAGATTGATATATTGGACGGCTATATTCGGACGCCGGAAGTGTTCCGAGTGATTTCGGAGAAAACCGGAGAGCCGGAGGGTTACCGGAACCCCTCCCGGGAGAAGTAATGGGCCATATGGGCCTTAGTGGAGAGAGAGAGGGGCTGCCAGAGGTGGGCCGTGCGCCACCTCCTCCCTGGTCCGAATTGGACTAGAGGAGGGGGGCGGCGCCCCCCCTTTCCTTCTCCCTCTCCACCTCTTTCCCCCTCCTAGTAGGAGTCCTACTCCTACTAGGAGGAGGACTCCTCCTTGACGCGCCACACCTGGCCGGCCGGCCTCCTCCCCTTGCTCCTTTATATACGGGGGCAGGGGGGCACCCCTAGACACACAAGTTGATCCTTGAGATCGTTCCATAGCCGTGTGCGGTGCCCCCCTCCACCATATTCCACCTCGGTCATACCGTTGTAGTGCTTAGGCGAAGCCCTGCGTCGGTAGAACATCATCATCGTCATCACACCGTCGTGCTGACGAAACTCTTCCCCAACGCTTTGCTGGATCGGAGCCCGGGGAACGTCATCGAGCTGTACGTGTGCTAAGAACTCGGAGGTGCCAGAGTAACGGTGCTTAGATCGGTCGGATCGGGAAGACGTACGACTACTTCCTCTACGTTGCGTCACTGCTTCCGTTGCGGTCTACGAGGGTACGTAGACAACACTCTCCCCTCTCGTTGCTGTGCATCACCATGATCTTGTGTGTGCGTAGGAATTTTTTTGAAATTACTGCGTTCCCCAACAGTGGCATCCGAGCCTAGGTTTTATGGTTTGATGTTATATGCACGAGTAGAACACAAGTGAGTTGTGGGCGATATAAGTCATATTGCCTACCAGCATGTCATACTTTGGTTCGGCGGTATTGTTGGACGAGACGACCCGGACCGACATTACGCGTACGCTTACGCGAGACCGGTTCTCCCGACGTGCTTTGCACATAGGTGGCTTGCGGGCGACAGTCTCTCCAACTTTAGTTGAACCGAGTGTGGCTACGCCCGGTCCTTGCGAAGGTTAAAACGGAGTAAAATTGACAAACTATCGTTGTGGTTTTGATGCGTAGGTGAGATTGGTTCTTGCTTAAGCCCGTAGCAGCCACGTAAAAATTGCAACAACAAAGTAGAGGACGTCTAACTTGTTTTTGCAGGGCAAGTTGTGATGTGATATGGTCAAGACATGATGCTGAATTTTATTGTATGAGATGATCATGTTTTGTAACCGAGTTATCGGCAACTGGCAGGAGCCATATGGTTGTCGCTTTATTGTATGCAATGCAATCGCGATGTAATGCTTTACTTTATCACTAAGTGGTAGCGATAGTCATGGAAGCATAAGATTGGCGAGACGACAACGATGCTACGATGGAGATCAAGGTGTCCCGCCGGTGACGATGGTGATCATGACGATGCTTCGGAGATGGAGATCACAGGCACTAGATGATGATGGCCATATCATATCACTTATATTGATTGCATGTGATGTTTATCTTTTATGCATCTTATCTTGCTTTGATTGACGGTAGCATTATAAGATGATCTCTCAATAAATTATCAAGAAGTATTCTCCCTGAGTATGCACCATTGCGAAAGTTCTTCGTGCTGAGACACCACGTGATGATCGGGTGTGATAGGCTCTACGTTCAAATACAACGGGTGCAAAACAGTTGCACACGCGGAATACTCAGGTTATACTTGACGAGCCAAGCATATACAGATATGGCCTCGGAACACGGAGACCGAAAGGTCGAGCGTGAATCATATAGTAGATATGATCAACATAATGATGTTCACCAATGAAACTACTCCATCTCACGTGATGATCGGACATGGTTTAGTTGATTTGGATCACGTGATCACTTAGAAGATTAGAGGGATGTCTATCTAAGTGGGAGTTCTTAAATAATTAATTGAACTTAAATTTATCATGAACTTAGTCCCTGATAGTATCTTGCTTGTTTATGTTGATTGTAGATAGATGGCTCGTGCTGTTGTTCCGTTGAATTTTAATGCTTTCCTTGAGAAAGCAAAGTTGAAAGATGATGGTAGCAATTACACGGACTGGGTCCGTAACTTGAGGATTATCCTCATTGCTGCACAGAAGAATTACGTCCTGGAAGCACCGCTGGGTGCCAGGCCTGCTGCTGGAGCAACACCAGATGTTATGAACGTCTGGCAGAGCAAAGCTGATGACTACTCGATAGTTCAGTGTGCCATGCTTTACGGCTTAGAATCGGGACTTCAACGACGTTTTGAACGTCATGGAGCATATGAGATGTTCCAGGAGTTGAAGTTAATATTTCAAGCAAATGCCCGGATTGAGAGATATGAAGTCTCCAATAAGTTCTATAGCTGTAAGATGGAGGAGAACAGTCCTGTCAGTGAGCATATACTCAAAATGTCTGGGTATAATAATCACTTGATTCAATTGGGAGTTAATCTTCCAGATGATTGCGTCATTGACAGAATTCTCCAATCACTACCACCAAGCTACAAGAGCTTCGTGATGAACTATAATATGCAAGGGATGAATAAGACTATTCCCGAGCTCTTCGCAATGCTGAAAGCTGCGGAGGTAGAAATCAAGAAGGAGCATCAAGTGTTGATGGTCAACAAGACCACTAGTTTCAAGAAAAAGGGCAAAGGGAAAAAGAAGGGAAACTTCAAGAAGAACGGCAAGCAAGTTGCTGCTCAAGAGAAGAAACCCAAGTCTGGACCTAAGCCTGAAACTGAGTGCTTCTACTGCAAGCAGACTGGTCACTGGAAGCGGAACTGCCCCAAGTATTTGGCGGATAAGAAGGATGGCAAGGTGAACAAAGGTATATGTGATATACATGTTATTGATGTGTACCTTACTAATGCTCGCAGTAGCACCTGGGTATTTGATACTGGTTCTGTTGCTAATATTTGCAACTCGAAACAGGGACTACGGATTAAGCGAAGATTGGCTAAGGACGAGGTGACGATGCGCGTGGGAAACGGTTCCAAAGTCGATGTGATCGTGGTCGGCACGCTACCTCTACATCTACCTTCGGGATTAGTATTAGACCTAAATAATTGTTATTTGGTGCCAGCGTTGAGCATGAACATTATATATGGATCTTGTTTAATGCGAGATGGTTATTCATTTAAATCAGAGAATAATGGTTGTTCTATTTATATGAGTAATATCTTTTATGGTCATGCACCCTTGAAGAGTGGTCTATTCTTATTGAATCTCGATAGTAGTGATACACATATTCATAATGTTGAAGCCAAAAGATGCAGAGTTGATAATGATGGTGCAACTTATTTGTGGCACTGCCGTTTAGGTCATATCGGTGTAAAGCGCATGAAGAAACTCCATACTGATGGACTTTTGGAACCACTTGATTATGAATCACTTGGTACTTGCGAACCGTGCCTCATGGGCAAGATGACAAAAACACCGTTCTCCGGTAAGATGGAGAGAGCAACAAATTTGTTGGAAATCATACATACAGATGTATGTGGTCCGATGAATATTGAGGCTCGTGGCTGATATCGTTATTTTCTCACCTTCACAGACGACTTAAGCAGATATGGGTATATCTACTTAATGAAACATAAGTCTGAAACATTTGAAAAGTTCAAAGAATTTCAGAGTGAAGTTGAAAATCATCGTAACAAGAAAATAAAGTTTCTACGATCTGATCGTGGAGGAGAATATTTGAGTTACGAGTTTGGTGTACATTTGAAAAATTGTGGTATAGTTTCGCAACTCACGCCACCCGGAGCACCACAGCGTAATGGTGTGTCCGAACGTCGTAATCGTACTTTACTAGATATGGTGCGAACTATGATGTCTCTTACTGATTTACCGCTATCGTTTTGGGGATACGCTCTAGAGACGGCCGCATTCACGTTAAATAGGGCACCATCAAAATCCGTTGAGACGACGCCTTATGAACTGTGGTTTGGCAAGAAACCAAAGTTGTCGTTTCTAAAAGTTTGGGGCTGCGATGCTTATGTGAAAAAGCTTCAACCTGATAAGCTCGAACCCAAATAGGAGAAATGTGTCTTCATAGGATATCCAAAGGAAACTATTGGATACACCTTCTATCACAAATCCGAAGGCAAGACTTTTGTTGCTAAATTCGGAAACTTTCTGGAGAAGGAGTTTCTCTCGAAAGAAGTGAGTGGGAGGAAAGTAGAACTTGACGAGGTAACTGTACCTGCTCCCTTATTGGAAAGTAGTACATCACAGAAAACAGTTTCAGTGACACCTACACCAGTTAGTGAGGAAGCTAATGATGATGATCATGAAACTTCAGATCAAGATACTACTGAACCTCGTAGATCAACCAGAGTGAGATCCGCGCTAGAGTGGTACGGTAATCCAGTTCTGGAAGTCGTGCTACTAGATCATGATGAACCTACGAACTATGAAGAAGCGATGGTGAGCCCAGATTCCGCAAAATGGCTTGAAGCCATGAAATCTGAGATGGGATCCATGTATGAGAACAAATTATGGACTTTGGTTGACTTGGCCGATGATCGGCAAGCAATTGAGAATAAATGGATCTTCAAGAAGAAGACTGACGCTGACGGTAATATTACTGTCTACAAAGCTCGACTTGTCGCAAAAGGTTTTCGACAAGTTCAAGGGGTTGAGTACGATGAGACCTTCTCACCTGTAGCGATGCTTAAGTCTGTCCGAATCATGTTAGCAATTGCCGCATTTTATGATTATGAAATTTGGCAAATGGATGCCAAAACTGCATTCCTGAATGGATTTCTGGAAGAAGAGTTGTATATGATGCAACCGGAAGGTTTTGTCGATCAAAAGGGAGCTAACAAAGTGTGCAAGCTCCAGCGATCCATTTATGGACTGGTGCAAGCCTCTCGGAGTTGGAATAAACGTTTTGATAGTGTGATCAAAGCATTTGGTTTTATACAGACTTTCGGAGAAGCCTGTATTTACAAGAAAGTGAGTGGGAGCTCTGTAGCATTTCTGATATTATATGTGGATGACATATTACTGATTGGAAATGATATAGAATTTCTGGATAGCATAAAGGGATACTTGAATAAGAGTTTTTCAATGAAAGACCTCGGTGAAGCTGCTTACATATTAGGCATAAAGATCTATAGAGATAGATCAAGACGCTTAATTGGACTTTCACAAAGCACATACCTTGACAAAATTTTGAAAAAGTTCAAAATGGATCAAGCAAAGAAAGGGTTCTTGCCTGTGTTACAAGGTGTGAAGTTGAGTCAGACTCAATGCCCGACCACTGCAGAAGATAGAGAGAAAACGAAAAATGTTCCCTATGCTTCAGCCATAGGCTCTATCATGTATGCAATGCTGTGTACCAGACCTGATGTGTGCCTTGCCATAAGTTTAGCAGGGAGGTACCAAAGTAATCCAGGAGTGGATCACTTGACAGCGGTCAAGAACATCCTGAAGTACCTGAAAAGGACTAAGGATATGTTTCTCGTATATGGAGGTGACAAAGAGCTCATCATAAACGGTTACGTTGATGCAAGCTTTGACACTGATCCGGACGATTCTAAATCGCAAACCGGATATGTGTTTACATTAAACGGTGGAGCTGTCAGTTGGTGCAGTTCTAAACAAAGTGTCGTAGCGGGATCTACATGTGAAGCGGAGTACATAGCTGCTTCGGAAGCAGCAAACGAAGGAGTTTGGATGAAGGTGTTCATAACCGATCTAGGTGTCATACCTAATGCATCGGGTCCAATGAAAATCTTTTGTGACAATACTGGTGCAATTGCATTGGCAAAGGAATCCAGATTTCACAAGAGAACCATGCACATCAAGAGACACTTCAATTCCATCCGGGATCTAGTCCAGGTGGGAGACATAGAGATTTGCAAGATACATACGGATCTGAATGTTGCAGACCCGTTGACTAAGCATCTTCCACGAACAAAACATGATCAGCACCAAGACTCCATGGGTGTTAGAACCATTACTGTATAATCTAGATTATTGACTCTAGTGCAAGTGGGAGACTGAAGGAAATATGCCCTAGAGGCAATAATAAAGATATTATTTATTTCCTTATATCATGATAAATGTTTATTATTCATGCTAGAATTGTATTAACCAGAAACATAATACATGTGTGAATACATAGACAAACAAAGTGTCACTAGTATGCCTCTACTTGACTAGATCGTTAATCAAAGATGGTTATGTTTCCTAACCATGAACAAAGAGTTATTATTTGATTAATGAGGTCACATCATTAGTTGAATGATCTGATTGACATGACCCATTCCATTAGCTTAGAACCCGATCGTTTAGTATGTTGCTATTGCTTTCTTCATGACTTATACATGTTCCTATGACTATGAGATTATGCAACTCCCGTTTGCCGGAGGAACATTTTGTGTGCTACCAAACGTCACAATGTAAATGGGTGATTATAAAGGAGCTCTACAGGTGTCTCCAAAGGTAGATGTTGGGTTGGCGTATTTCAAGATTAGGATTTGTCACTCCGATTGTCGGAGAGGTATCTCTGGGCCCTCTCGGTAATGCACATCACATAAGCCTTGCAAGCATTGCAGCCAATGAGTTAGTTGCGAGATGATGTAATACGGAACGAGTAAAGAGACTTGCCGGTAACGAGATTGAACTAGGTATTGGATACCGACGATCGAATCTCGGGCAAGTAACATCCCGATGACAAAGGGAACAACGCATGTTGTTATGCGGTCTGACCGATAAAGATCTTCGTAGAATATGTAGGAGCCAATATGGGCATCCAGGTCCCGCTATTGGTTATTGACCGGAGATTTGTCTCAGTCATGTCTACATTGTTCTCGAACCGTTGGGTCCGCACGCTTAACGTTACGATGACAGTTATTATGAGTTTATGCATTTTGATGTACCGAAGTTAGTTCGGAGTCCCGGATGTGATCACGGACATGAAGAGGAGTCTCGAAATAGTCGAGACATAAAGATTGATATATTGGACGGCTATATTCGGACAACGGAAGTGTTCCGGGTGATTTCGGAGAAAACCGGAGAGCCGGAGGGTTACCGGAACCCCCCCGGGAGAAGTAATGGGACATATGGGCCTTAGTGGAGAGAGAGAGGGGCTGCCAGAGGTGGGCCGCGCGCCACCTCCTCCCTGTTCTGAATTGGACTAGGGGAGGGGGGCGGCGCCCCCCCTTTCCTTCTCCCTCTCCACCTCTTTCCCCCTCCTAGTAGGAGTCCTACTCCTACTAGGAGGAGGACTCCTCCTTGGCGCGCCACACCTGGCCGGTCGGCCTCCTCCCCTTGCTCCTTTATATACGGGGGCAAGGGGGCACCCCTAGACACACAAGTTGATCCTTGAGATCGTTCCTTAGCCGTGTGCGGTGCCCCCCTCCACCATATTCCACCTCGGTCATACCGTTGTAGTGCTTAGGCGAAGCCCTGTGTCGGTAGAACATCATCATCGTCATCACACCATCGTGCTGACGAAACTCTTCCCCGACGCTTTGCTGGATCGGAGCCCGGGGAACATCATCGAGCTGTACGTGTGCTAAGAACTTGGAGGTGCCGGAGTAACGGTGCTTGGATCGGTCGGATCGGGAAGACGTACGACTACTTCCTCTACGTTGCGTCACTGCTTCCGTTGCGGTCTACGAGGGTACGTAGACAACACTCTCCCCTTTCGTTGCTGTGCATCACCATGATCTTGTGTGTGCGTAGGAATTTTTTTGAAATTACTGCGTTCCCCAACAACTACTACACCAATTAGTGAGGAAGCTAATGATGATGATCATGTAACTTCAAATCAAGTTACTACCGAACCTCGTAGGTAAACCAGAGTGAGATCCGCACCAGAGTGGTACGGTAATCCTGTTCTGGAGGTCATGTTACTTGACCATGACGATCCTACGAACTATGAGGAAGCGATGATGAGCCCAGATTCCACGAAATGGCTTGAGGCCATGAAATCTGAGATGAGATCCATGTATGAGAACAAAGTATGGACTTTGATTGACTTGCCCATTGATCGGCAAGCCATTGAGATTAAATGGACCTTCAAGAGGAAGACGGACGCTGATAGTAGTGTTACTATCTACAAAGCTAGAATTGTCGCAAAAAGGTTTTCGACAAGTTCAAGGTGTTGACTACGATGAGAGTTTCTCACTCGTATCTATGCTTAAGTCTGTCCGAATCATGTTAGCAATTGCTGCATTTTATGAAATATGGCAAATGGATAAACAAAACGGCATTCCTTAATGGATTTATTAAAGAAGAGTTGTATATGATGCAAGCAGAAGGTTTTGTCAATCCTAAAGGTACGAACAAAATATGCAAGCTCCAGCGATCCATATATGGACTGGTGCAAGCATCTCGGAGTTGGAATATACGCTTTGATAAGTTGATCAAAGCATATTGTTTTATACAGACTTGCGGTGAAGCATGTATTTACAAGAAAGTGAGTGGGAGCACTACAACATTTCTGATAAGTATATGTGAATGACATATTGTTGATCGGAGATAATGTAGAATTATTCTGCAAAGCATAAAGGAATGTTTGAAAGGATTTTTTCAAAGAAAGACCTCGGTGAAGCTGCTTACATATTGAACATCAAGATCTATAGAGATAGATCAAGACGCTTAATTGGACTTTCACAAAGCACATACCTTGACAAGGTTTTGAAGTAGTTCAAAATGGATCAGTCAAAGAAGGGGTTCTTGCCTGTGTTACAAGGTGTGAAGTTGAGTAAGACTCAAAACCCGACCACGGCAGAAGATAGAGAGAGAATGGAAGTCATTCCCTATGCCTCAGCCATAGGTTCTATAAAGTATGACATGTTGTGTACCAGACCTATTGTATACCCTGCCCTGAGTTTGGCAAGGGAGTACAATAGTGATCTAGGAGTAGATCACTGGACATTGGTCAAAATTATCCTTAGTGGAATAAGGATATGTTTCTCGATTATGGAAGTGAAAAAAGGTTCGTCGTAAAGGGTTACGCCGATGCAAGTTTTGACACTAATCTAGATGACTCTAAGTCTCGGTCTAGATACATATTGAAAGTGGGAGCAATTAGCTAGAGTAGCTCCATGCAGAGCATTGTTGACATAGAAATTTGCAAAATACATGCGGATCTGAATGTGGCAGACCCGTTGACTAAGATTCTCTCACAAGCAAAACATGATCACACCTTAGTACTCTTTGGGTGTTAATCACATAGCGATGTGAACTAGATTACTGAATCTAGTAAACCCTTTGGGTGTTGATCACATGGCGATGTGAACTATGGGTGTTAATCACATGATGATGTGACCTATCGATGTTAATCACATGGTGATGTGATCTAGATTATTGACTCTAGTGCAAGTGGGAGACTGAAGGAAATATGCCCTAGAGGCAATAATAAAGTTATTATTTATTTCCTTATTTCGAAATTAATGTTTATTATTAATGCTATAATTGTATTAACCGGAAACATAATACATGTGTGAATACATAGACAAACAGAGTGTCACTAGTATGCCTCTACTTGACTAGCTCGTTAATCAAAGATGGTTATGTTTCCTAACCATAGACAAAGAGTTGTTATTTGATTAACGGGATCACATCATTAGGTGAATGATCTGATTGACATGACCCATTCCATTAGCTTAGCACCCGATCGTTTATTATGTTGCTATTACTTTCTTCATGACTTATACATGTTCCTATGACTATGAGATTATGCAACTCCCGTTTGCCGGAGGAACACTTTGTGTGCTACCAAACGTCACAACGTAACTGGGTGATTATAAAGGTGCTCTACAGGTGTCTCCAAAGGTACATGTTGGGTTGACGTATTTCGATATTAGGATTTGTTCCATCACCTAGAGTGTTCGATCACGATCGCGTGGCCGAAAACCGCACCTCATTTGAACTCTCCTAGCTCCACTTATGCCTATAAATAGCCCCCTTCGTTTTTCTTCTTCTTCTTCCCAGAAACCCTAGATCCGCCGCTCCTCTCGTGCGCCGGACAACTCCCCCGCCGACGGATGTGTCCGCCCGCCGTGTCCGGCTGCCACGTGGCAGCCCCGTATTCGCCCGCGCCCGGTTCCCAGCTCCCCGCCGCCGCTGGCCCGGGAGGCCCAGGAGGGGCCCCCGAGGCCCATCGCCCGCGCCCCGCCGCCCGGGAGTTGGCGCCGCCCGAGACCGCGCCTCCGCCGTCTTCTTCCACGTCGCCGGCCGCCGTCGCCCGACGCGCCCCCGCGCCGGCGCGAGCTCGCCGCATCCGCAGCTCGCCGGCCCGGTCCCTGCACCGCAGCTCCTCGTCGTCCGCGCCCGCGGCCACCTCCACCTCTCCGGCGCCGACCTCCCTCACCGACCGGCCCCTCCTCCACGGCAAGTTCCCCGGCGAGCTCGTCAAGTCCGGCCGGTGATCCTCGGGAACCGTGCTGCTACAGTACCCCCCTCAGATCCAGATCCGGATCTCGGGTTGACTTTTATCTCTCTAACCCTAATTTTTTGTGCATACTTTGACCTGCCATATCTCCGCATCCGTAGCTCCGATTTGGACATATAGTATATCAAAATGTTCGTCTCGACGAGTACATCAGTTCATTCCATTGCATCATTTTCATTTGAGTTCATCTTGATGCCTGAAATGCTGTTAGAAGGAGGCTTCGTGAGTTAATTGTCAGATCTGCTAGTTCATCTTAGACTTTTGTCATTTTCGCCATGATTGTTGTGTGCATGATATGCCTGTGAGTCCTTCATATGTTTTGTTAAGCATCTTGTTATCTTTCCAGAGGTGCAACCCATGCATTTTTAGAATGTGTGTGGTGAGTTGTGCAAGCTTGCAAAGTGAGGCACCCGGTAAATCTGTTTTCAGGGACTTAGTAGTTTTCACTAAGTCTGGGATTGTTTAGTTCATGATGCCAGATGTTCATGCTATTTCCTAGAGATCCGTGCCTCTTTTGAGGATGATCAGTAAAGGAGTTTCGTTAACCTTGTTATGATCTATCCATCCATGTCTTTGTTTGCAATTTTGGAGCACCCTAGCTTGAGTCAATCGAGCTCTACTTTTGCTTCGTTGTGAATCTGGGCAGATCGTCAACTTGTTTGCGATTTTGCCGATGCTATTGTAGTTGATCCGTGCATGCTATGCCATCGTTCTTGCCATGTATAGCTAGCATTTTGTGCCTTCTTAATGGATGTATGCTTGCCATGCCATGACTTGCACCGTAGTGAGTGCATCGAGCTCGTTTACATGCCGTCGTGAGTTATATTTCGGCATGTCTCAGTTTTCACTAAGTCTGAAAACTGATTGTGTTTTAGCTATGTTCGTGTGCTCGTTAGTATATTTTGTGATCCCTTTTGGCCCCAGGTCACTTAGGGACTTTTGTTAAGATTGTTGAGTAGCTCCATGCCATGCTCTTATTTATCTTAATCAGGTCATGTATCATGTTGTTTTGTTGCTCCGAAGAGGGCTTCACGATCTGAAATTTCAGACAAGTGTTAATTTCACCAAGTCCGAAATCTATTTTGCATTTGCATTTTTGCCATGCCTGTTTGAACCTCATAATGGATGAATTGGCCGTGGCTCAGTGCTAGTCTTTTGTTAAGCATCTTGAATTCTTCCCTTCCATTTATTTTGTTGTCATGTTTGGGTGCTGTAGCATGTTCATTTCATTGCATTTAGAGGCCTACTTGCTGTAAATCGCAGACCGGCGCCAATTTTGAAACGCTTGCCATTTCCAAACCGTAACTCCGATTCCGGCGTTCTTTATATCGTTTTCAAGCGATTTCATCCCATCTTTCCAGTGGCACACTTGTTTTTCCAAGTTGAGGCCAGGTTCATGCATTTCCTGTCATATCTTGCATTTTGCATCCCGCATCGCATCCCGCATAGCATACAGTCATTGCATCTTATTGTTTGAGCTTGCACGTGGTTCATTGTATCCTTGTTGCTTGTTTGTCTTGTTTGGGTAGAGCCGGGAGACGAGTTCGCTAACGAGGAGCCCGTTGAGTTTGCTTTTGAGGATCCAGTCAACTCTGGCAGCTTTGCAGGCAAGATGATCATACCCTCGAAATCACTACTATCTTTGCTATGCTAGTTTGCTCGCTCTTTGCTATGCCAATGCTACGATGCCTACCTTTTGCTTGTCAGCCTCCCAATTGCCATGTCGAACCTCTAACCCACCATGTCCTAGCAAACCGTTGATTGGCTATGTTACCGCTTTGCTCAGCCCCTCTTATAGTGTTGCTAGTTGCAGGTGAAGATTGGAGGCCGTTCCTCGTTGGAACAGTTATTACTTGTTGGGATATCATTATATTGCTATGTTATCTTAATGCATCTATATACTTGGTAAAGGGTGGAAGGCTCGGCCTCTCGCCTAGTGTTTTGTTCCACTCTTGCCGCCCTAGTTTCCGTCATATCGGTGTTATGTTCCCGGATTTTGCGTTCCTCACGCGGTTGGGTTATAATGGGAACCCCTTGATAGTTCGCCTTGATTAAAGCTTTTCCAGCAATGCCCAACCTTGGTTTTACCATTTGCCACCTAGCCTTTTTCTTCCCTTGGGTTCTGCAGACTCAAGGGTCATCATTATTTAACCCCCCGGGCCAGTGCTCCTCTAAGTGTTGGTCCAAACTGTCAGCCGCCGGTGGCTACCAGGGGCAACTCTGGGCTGGCCTACCGGAAGTTTAGACAATCTGAGTGTGCCCTGAGAAAGAGATATGTGCAGCTCCTATCGGGATTTGTCGGCACATTCGGGCGGTGTTGCTGGTCTTGTTTTAACCTGTCGAAGTGTCTTGTTGTACCGGGATACCGAGTCTGATCGGAATGTCTCGAGTGGAGGTATATTCCTTCGTTGACCGTGGGAGCTTGTCATGGGCTAAGTTGGGAGTCCCCTGCAGGGATTGAACTTTCGAAAGCCGTGCCCGTGGTTATGGGCAGATGGGAATTTGTTAATGTCCGGTTGTAGATAACTTGAACATAAACGTAATTAAAATGAATCAACCGTGTGTGTTACCGTGATGGCCCCTTCTCGGCGGAGTCCGGGAAGTGGACACGGTGTTGGATTAATTCTTGCGCAGGTTGTTCCTCTAGATTCTCGCTCGCGCTTTGCCTCCTCTTCTCGCTCTCTTTTGCGTATAAGTTAGCCACCATATATGCTAGTCGCTTGCTGCAGCTCCACATATATTTGCCTTACCCTTCCTATAAGCTTAAATAGTCTTGATCGTGAGGGTGAGAGATTGCTGAGTCCCTGTGGCTCACAGATACTACAACTCCAGATGCAGGTCCAGGTGTTTCCGCTCCAGGCGACGATTACGAGCTCAAGTGGGAGTTCGACGAGGATTCTCAGCGTTACTATGTCTCTTTTCCTGATGATCAGTAGTGGTGCCCAGTTGGGGTTTGATCGGGACCGTGTCGCATGTTGGGTTTTCTTCTATTTTGGCGCCGTAGTCGGGCCATGAGTGTTTGGATGATGTATGTTATTTATGTACTTTGATGTGACATGGCGAGTGTAAGCCAACTATGTATCTCCCCTTTTATTCTATATTACATGGGATGTTGTGATGATTGCCTAACTTGCGACATTGCTTTCAATGCGGTTATGTCTCTAAGTCGTGCCTCGACACGTGGGAGCTATAGCCGCATCGAGGGCGTTACAAGTTGGTATCAGAGCCTTCCCCGACCTTAGGAGCCCCATTGCTTGATCGTTTTTAGAGGCCGAGTTGTGTCTAGAAAAAATGTTTTGAGTCATTTAGGAATTATATATCGGAGAGCTTAGGAATTCTTTTTACTTCCCAGTCTCCTCATCGCTCTGGTAAGGCATCCTGACGTAGAGTTTTGACTCTTCTCTTCTCAAATTTCACTAAAAAAAATTTAGGATCACGCGAGTATCTTGGAATCGTTCCGATGGCTTATGATGAGAATACTGTCTTGGTGCCTCCTGTCAGGGGTTTAGTGGAAGTGTCCCGGGGAGTTGAGCTCTGAGGTGTTGTCATCATAATTTTATCGTTGCAATTCTGGAATACTTGAGATATGTTCGCCGACATCGAAAATCTCTTTTATGCAGTTCGTTGGTGAGATAACCTCGACGCCACCCGGTACTGGGGCGGTAGTTCGGGAGTATCGCCATAACTTGTATAACGGATGCTTTTCGAAGGTTGAGGTAGATGGTTTCCGAAGGTTTCTTGGTTATGTGTTGAAGGATGGATACAGCTGGATGTAGGTATTGCTAGTTTGGGTGAGATATTATGCTTCCCCTGTATCCCCAACACTTGATTGCATAACCGGAAAGTTTCAGGAGTTTCATAGGTGGGAATTCTCGTAGCTCTAGTTCTTCTTCCACGGATATTGGCTTGAGATTGGGATTTATTACCGATTATTCGTTCTTGAGCCGTACCTTGTTGATTTAGTTATCTCCCTTCATTCTACGTGGCTTCGCAATTTAGGGATATGTGACCACTTCAAGAGAAGTGCATTCGTTCATTTTGTTCGGATGTGAAGACTTTATGTTGCAATTTTCATTCCGTTGGTTTCAGCTTCATTTATCTGTCTATGTGCTAACGGTGGTCAACCTCTTCAGGATGGCTCCCGTTAAGAGCACCAGTCAGAAGCAGAATCAAGATCCGCCACCGCCTCCACCTCCTCCGGAGGCATGGCAAGCTGTGATGGCCGCAACCAATGCAAACACACAGTTGATCATGCAAATCCTCCAAGAGCACAATCAAGGCAGGCAAGGGAGTCAAAGCAGCAATCAGAATCATTTTGCTACACTGAACCAGTTCCTTGCTAATGGTCCAAAGACGTTCAGCAATTGTGTTGAGGCTTCCGATGCTGACGATTGGCTTGTGGATCTGGGTAAGCATTTTGAATGCAGCAACGTCAGGCCTGAAGATTTCGTCAAGTTCGCTTCCTTCCAACTCAAAGATCAGGCTGCAGAATGGTTCCAGCAGTACAAGGATTCCAGAGGTGGACGTCTGATCACTTGGGATGATTTCCGTCAAGATTTCTGAGCTCATCACATCCCTCAAAGTGTGGTTGAGAGTAAGCGTCAGGAATTCCGCAATCTGAAGCAAGGCTCTTTGTCTGTCTATGACTACAACAAGTTGTTCCAGAAGCTCACCCGCTTTGCCAAGCAGGATGTTCCTGATGAGAAGAGCATGATATAATAGTTCAGGGGTGGTCTCAGAGAAGAAATTCAGCTCGCTCTTGTTCTCATTGAGCCGTTGAGATACGATGAGTTCTACAACATGGCACTGAAGCAAGAGGCTGCTCAGTTGAGGTGTGATGCTTCCAAGAAGCGAGCCAGAGATGCTACTCCGTCTTCCTCTACTCAAGTGGCCAAGAAGCAGAAGTTTTGGCTTCCTCCTCCTCCGTTCCGTCAGCCGTTTCAGCAGAAGAGCAAAGGTGGCAGTGGTTCTTCCCACCCACCCAACCCTAGCTTTCAGAACAAGTCTTCGTCTCAACCTCCAAGATCGAGTGCTCCGTACCACCATCCGCTCTCAGAGGTTACGTGCAACAAGTGCCAAGAAAAGGGTCACTATGCCAACAAGTGTACCAACCAGAGGCGTCTTCCTCCTCCTCCTCCTGTGAGATCGGCAAGTACAGCTGTGGTCAAGCATAACCCCAACTACGCCAAGGTCAATATGGTGAATGTAGCTCAGGCAGAGGATTCTTCAGATGTCATCATGGGTAACCTTCCGGTTAACGATGTTCCTGCAAAAGTTCTTTTTGACACTGGTGCATCGCATTGTTTTATCTCGATACCTTTTGCATCTAAGCATGGGTGGTTTTCTCAAGTTATGCATAAGCCTTTAGCGGTTGTCTCTCCGGGTAGATGCTTGCTTGCAAACTATGAAGTTCCGGATATTTCTATCATGATGGGTGATTTCAAGTTTCTGGCTTCTCCAATGATCCTTGGTAACTCGGATATTGATCTTATTCTCGGGATGGATTGGCTTTCTAAGCACAAGGCTCAGCTTGATTGTGCAGCCAGGCAGATTCAATTGACTCATTCGTCTGAGGATGTAATTGTCTTTGCCGCTCGGGATAATACCATCCGTCTGTTTTCTCTCAATGAGAAGGGTGAACTTGATGCTATCTCGCAAGTTACAGTCGTTTGCGAATATCAAGACGTCTTTCCAGAAGAGCTCCCAGGAATGCCTCCGCACCGGCCAGTTGAATTCGTTATTGATCTTGAGCCTGGCACGAAACCTGTGTGCAAACGTCCTTACAAGCTCGGACCTGAAGAGTTGAAGGAGCTGAAGAAGCAACTCGATGAGCAAGAGAGAATGGGTCTCATCCGGCCTAGTTCTTCTCCATGGGGTTGTGGTGTTCTTTTTGTGAATAAGAAGGATGGATCGGACCGACTTTGTGTTGATTACCGACCATTGAACAAGGAGACCATCAAGAACAAATACCCACTCCCCAACATCAATGAGCTGTTCGAACAACTCAAAGGTGCCCAAGTATTCTCCAAGCTTGATCTCTGTATGGGTTATCATCAGATTCGAATCCGGGAGCAAGATATTCCCAAGACGGCGTTCAGGACAAGCTTTGGTTCATATGAATACACTGTCATGTCTTTTGGCCTCGTCAACGCTCCTCCGACGTTCTCTCGCATGATGAACTTCATCTTCAACGCCTACACCAATGACTTCGTTTTGGTCTATCTTGACGACATTCTGGTTTTCTCCAAGAACAAGGAAGATCATGCCAAGCACTTGCGTTTGGTTCTTGATAAGCTCAGGGAACATCAGTTCTACGCAAAGTTCTCCAAGTGTGAATTTTGGCTCGATGAGGTTCTTTATATTGGTCATATCATCTCTGCCAAGGGCATTGCCGTGAATCCTGAGAAGGTGTCTGCAATTGTCAATTGGGAACCTCCTCAAAACGTGAAGCAACTCCGCAGTTTCCTCGGTCTCGCAAGCTATTGCCGAAGATTCATTGAAAACTTTTCGAAGATCGCGAAGCCTCTCTCAAATCTTCTTCAGAAGCACGTCAAGTACGTTTGGTCTCCGGAGTGTGATATTGCTTTCAACACTTTGAAAGAGAAGTTGATCACTGCTCCAGTTTTGACTCCGCCTGATGAATCCAAACCGTACGAGGTCTTTTGTGATGCCTCTCTCCAAGGTCTTGGCGCAGTTTTGATGCAAGAGAAGAAAGTTGTTGCTTATACCTCTCGCCAGTTGAAGCCTAATGAGAAGAACTACCCCACTCATGATCTCGAGTTGGCGGCAGTTGTGCATGCTCTGTTGACTTGGAGACATCTTCTATTGGGAAGAAAAGTGGATATTTTCACTGATCACAAGAGTCTCAAGTACATCTTCACTCAGCCTAATCTCAACCTCAGGCAAACTCGATGGGTCGAAATGATTCAAGAGTATAATCCGAGTATCGAGTATACTCCAGGCAAGGCCAATGTGATCGCTGACGCTTTGAGCATAAAAGCGTATTGCAACAGTCTGATTCTTAAGCCTTATCAACCCGAGCTTTGTGAAGCTTTCCGCAAACTGAATCTGCAAGTTGTTCCTCAAGGTTTCCTCGCCAACCTTCAAGTCTCTCCTACCTTAGAAGACCAGATTCGCCAAGCCCAGCTTCTTGATGCTATGGTGAAAAAGGTGAAGATTGGGATTGCCAAGAGTCAGTCCAAGTACAAGTGCTACCGCCTTGATGACAAGGACACTCTCTTCTTCGAGGATCGAATTGTTGTACCCAAAGGTGAACTTCGTAAAGTGATCATGAACGAGGCTCACAATTCTCTCCTCTCCATCCACCCTGGGAGTACGAAGATGTATCAGGACCTCAAGCAAGCTTATTGGTGGACTCGAATGAAGCGCGAGATCGCTCAATTCGTGAATGAATGTGATGTCTGCAGAAGAGTGAAGGCAGAACACCAAAGGCCAGCAGGTCTCCTCCAACCTCTTGCCATTCCAAAATGGAAGTTTGATCACATTGAAATGGACTTCATGACTAGGTTTCCAAAGTCCAAGCGTGGCAATGATGCTATATTCGTTGTCATCGACAAGCTCACCAAAGTGGCTCACTTTCTGCCTATCAAAGAGTCGATCACTGCAGCTCAATTGGCGGAACTCTATACCTCTCGAATTGTCTCTCTGCACGGTATTCCTCAAGTGATATCTTCAGACCGTGGCAGCATCTTTACCTCCAAGTTTTGGGATTCTTTTCAGAAGGCCATGGGCACCAACATCCGCTTCAGCACTGCTTTCCATCCTCAAACAAGCGGTAAAGTCGAGCGTGTCAACCAGATTCTTGAAGATATGCTCAGGGCTTGTGTGATCTCCTTCGGCATGAAGTGGGAGGATTGTCTTCCTTATGCTGAATTCTCCTACAACCACAGTTTTCAAGCAAGTTCGGGCAAGGCTCCATTTGAAATTCTGTACGGCAGGAAGTGTCGTACCCCTCTCAACTGGTCTGAAACCGGTGAACGTCAGCTGCTGGGTAATGACTTAATCACAGAGGCAGAAGAAATGTGCAAAGTCATTCGTGATAACCTCAAAGCAGCCCAATCCCGCCAAAAGAGCTACTATGATAGTAAGCACCGCGATTTGGCTTTCGAGATCGGAGATCATGTTTACCTCCGCGTCTCTCCTATGAAAGGTACTCGTCACTTAGGTATCAAAGGGAAGCTTGCCCCTAGATACGTGGGACCTTTCAAGATTGTCAGCAAGAGAGGCGACCTCGCCTTTCAACTCGAGCTTCCTTCAAACTTTGAAAATGTTCATGATGTGTTCCATGTCTCTCAGCTTCGAAAGTTCTTCAAGACTCCTGACCGCACAGTCAACTTCGAGGACATTGATCTCCAAGAAGATCTCTCCTATCGTGAGCACCCAGTTGCTATTCTCAAAGAGACTGAACGCAAGACTCGCAATAAGTCAATCAAATTTCTCAAAGTCAAGTGGTCACACCATTCCGACCGTGAAGCTACCTGGGAACGCGAGGATCACCTCCGTTCTGAGTACCCGGCGTTCTTTCAGTCCTAGATCTCGGGACGAGATCCTTTCGTAGTGGTGGAGTGTTGTAACGCCCAAATATAACTTTCCCAA
Source organism: Triticum urartu (assembly GCF_003073215.2). Classification (NCBI taxonomy): domain Eukaryota; kingdom Viridiplantae; phylum Streptophyta; class Magnoliopsida; order Poales; family Poaceae; genus Triticum; species Triticum urartu. Next base: position 722,860,480 of record NC_053024.1, on the reverse strand, counting down.
TTTGTACTCCAACTCTTGCCGTTTCCGGCGTTAAGTTATATTTATTTATCGGGTTCGGGTCTTTGTCTCCGTGTGTTGTTTTCATTTTCATGCATCTCATATCATGTCATCATGTGCATTGCATTCTCATACGTGTTCATCTCATTCATCCGAGCTTTTTCACCGTTGTCCGTTTTGCATTCCGGCGCTCCGTTCTCCTCCGGTGGTAAATTCTAGCTTTCTTTCGTGTGTGGGGATTAAACATTTCCGGATTGGACCGAGACTTGTCATGCGGCCTTGGTTTACTACCGGTAGACCGCCTGTCAAGTTTCGTATCATTTGGACTTCGTTTGATACTCCAACGGTTAACCGAGGGACCGAAAAGGCCTCGTGTGTGTTGCAGCCCAACACCCCTCCAATTTGGCCCAAAATCCACCAAACTTTGCTCCATCACCTAGAGCGTTTGATCACGATCGTGTGGCCGAAAACCGCACCTCATTTGGACTCTCCTAGCTCCACTTATGCCTATAAATAGCCCCCTTCGTTTTTCTTCTTCTTCTTCCCCGAAACCCTAGATCTGCCGCTCCTCTCGCGCGCCGGACAACTCCCCCGCCGACGGACGCGTCCGCCCGCCGTGTCCGGCCGCCACGTGGCAGCCCCGTATTCGCCCGCGCCCGGTTCCCAGCTCCCCGCCGCCGCCGGCCCAGGAGGCCCAGGAGGGGCCCCCGAGGCCCATCGCCCGCGCCCCGCCGCCCGGGAGTTGGCGCCGCCCGAGACCGCGCCTCCGCCGCCTTCTTCCACGTCGCCGGCCGCCGTCGCCCGACGCGCCCCCGCGCCGGCGCGAGCTCGCCGCATCCGCAGCTCGCCGGCCCGGTCCCCGCACCGCAGCTCCTCGTCGTCCGCGCTCGCGGCCACCTCCACCTCTCCGGCGCCAACCTCCCTCACCGACCGGCCCCTCCTCCGCGGCAAGTTCCCCGGCGAGCTCGTCAAGTCCGGCTGGTGATCCTCGGGAACCGTGCTGCTGCAGTACCCCCCTCAGATCTAGATCCGGATCTTGGGTTGACTTTTATCTCTCTAACCCTAATTTTTTGTGCATACTTTGACCTGCCATATCTCCGCATCCGTAGCTCCGATTTGTACATATAGTATATCAAAATGTCCGCTCGACGAGTACATCATTTCATTCCATTGCATCATTTTCATTTGAGTTCATCTTGATGCCCGAAATGCTGTTAGAAGGAGGCTTCGTGAGTTAATTGTCAGATTTGCTAGTTCATCTTAGACTTTTGTCATTTTTGCCATGATTGTTGTGTGCATGATATGCCTGTGAGTCCTTCATATGTTTTGTTAAGCATCTTGTTGTCTTTCCAGAGGTGCAACCCATGCATTTTTAGGATGTGTGTGGTGACTTGTGCAAGCTTGCAAAGTGAGGCACCCGGTAAATCTGTTTTCAGGGACTTAGTAGTTTTCACTAAGTCTGGGATTGTTTAGTTCATGATGCCATATGTTCATGCTATTTCCTAGTGATTTGTGCCTCTTTTGAGGATGATCAGTAAAGGAGTTTTGTTAATCTTGTTATGCTCTATCCATCCATGTCTTTGTTTGCAATTTTGGAGCAACCTAGCTTGAGTCAATCGAGCTCTACTTTTGCTTCGTTGTGAATCTGGGCAGATCGTCAACTTGTTTGCGATTTTGCCGATGCTATTGTAGTTGATCCGTGCATGCTATGCCATTGTTCTTGCCATGTCTAGATAGCATTTTGTGCCTTCTTAATGGATGTATGCTTGCCATGCCATGACTTGCACCGTAGTGAGTGCATCGAGCTCGTTTACATGCCGTCATGAGTTATATTTCAGCATGTCTCAGTTTTCACTAAGTCTGAAAACTGATTGTGTTTTAGCTATGTTCGTGTGCTCGTTAGTATATTTTGTGATCCCTTTTGGCCCCAGGTCACTTAGGAACTTTTGTTAAGCTTGTTGAGTAGCTCCATGCCATGCTCTTATTTATCTTAATCAGGTCATGTATCATGTTGTTTTGTTGCTCCGAAGAGGGCTTCACGATCTGAAATTTCAGACAAGTGTTAATTTCACTAAGTCCGAAATCTATTTTGCATTTGCGTTTTTGCCATGCTTGTTTGAACCTCATAATGGATGAATTGGCCATGGCTCAGTGCTAGTCTTTTGTTAAGCATCTTGAATTATTCCCTGCCATTTATTTTGTTGTCATGTTTGGGTGCTGTAGCATGTTCATTTCATTGCATTTAGAGGCCTACTTGCTGTAAATCGCAGACCGGCGCCAATTTTGAAACGCTTGCCATTTCCAAACCGTAACTCCGATTCCGGCGTTCTTTATATCGTTTTCAAGCGATTTCATCCCATCTTTCCAGTGGCACACTTGGTTTTCCAAGTTGAGGCCAGGTTCATGCATTTCCTGTCATATATTGCATTTTGCATCCCGCATCGCATCCCGCATAGCATACCGTCATTGCATCTTATTGTTTGAGCTTGCACGTGGTTCATTGTATCCTTGTTCCTTGTTTTTCTTGTTTGGGTAGAGATGGGAGACGAGTTCGCTAACGAGGAGCCCGTTGAGTTTTCTTTTGAGGACCAGTCAACTCTGGCAGCTTTGCAGGCAAGATGATCATACCCTCAAAATCACTACTATCTTTTCTATGCTAGTTTGCTCGCTCTTTGCTATGCCAATTCTACGATGCCTACCTTTTGCTTGTCAGCCTCCCAATTTCCATGTCGAACCTCTAACCCACCATGTCCTAGCAAATCGTTGATTGGCTATGTTACCGCTTTGCTCAGCCCCTCTTATAGCGTTGCTAGTTGCAGGTGAAGATTGGAGGCCGTTCCTCATTGGAACAGTTATTACTTGTTGGGATATCATTATATTGCTACGTTATCTTAATGCATCTATATACTTGGTAAAGGGTGGAAGGCTCGGCCTCTCGCCTAGTGTTTTGTTCCACTCTTGCCGCCCTAGTTTCCGTCATATCGGTGTTATGTTCCCGGATTTTGCGTTCCTCACGCGGTTGGGTTATAATGGGAACCCCTTGATAGTTCGCCTTGATTAAAGCTTTTCCAGCAATGCCCAACCTTGGTTTTACCATTTTCCACCTAGCCTTTTTCTTCCCTTGGGTTCTGCAGACTCAAGGGTCATCATTATTTAACCCCCCCGGGCAGTGCTCCTCTAAGTGTTGGTCCAAACTGTCAGCCGCCGGTGGCTACCAGGGGAAACTCTGGGCTGGCCTACTGGAAGTTTAGACAATCTGAGTGTGCCCTGAGAAAGAGATATGTGCAGCTCCTATCGGGATTTGTCGGCACATTCGGGCGGTGTTACTGGTCTTGTTTTAACCTGTCGAAGTGTCTTGTTGTACCGGGATACCGAGTCTGATCGAAATGTCTCGGGTGGAGGTATATTCCTTCGTTGACCGTGAGAGCTTGTCATGGGCTAAGTTGGGACTCCCCTGCAGGGATTGAACTTTCGAAAGCCGTGCCCGCGGTTATGGGCAGATGGGAATTTGTTAATGTCCGGTTGTAGATGACTTGAACATAAACGTAATTAAAATGAATCAACCATGTGTGTTACCATGATGGCCCCTTCTCGGCGGAGTCCGGGAAGTGGACACGGTGTTGGATTAATTCTTGCGCAGGTTGTTCCTCTAGATTCTCGCTCGCGCTTTGCCTCCTCTTCTCGCTCTCTTTTGCATATAATTTAGCCACCATATATGCTAGTCGCTTGCTGCAGCTCCACATATATTTGCCTTACCCTTCCTATAAGCTTAAATAGTCTTGATCGTGAGGGTGCGAGATTGTTGAGTCCCTGTGGCTCACAGATACTACAACTCCAGATGCAGGTCCAGGTGTTTCCGCTCCAGGCGACGATTACGAGCTCAAGTGGGGAGTTCGACGAGGATTCTCAGCGTTACTATGTCTCTTTTCCTGATGATCAGTAGTGGTGCCCAGTTGGGGTTTGATCGGGACCGTGTCGCATGTTGGGTTTTCTTCTATTTTGGCGCCGTAGTCGGGCCATGAGTGTTTGGATGATGTATGTTATTTATGTACTTTGATGTGACGTGGCGAGTGTAAGCCAACTATGTATCTCCCCTTTTATTCTATATTACATGGGATGTTGTGATGATTGCCTAACTTGCGACATTGCTTTCAATGCGGTTATGTCTCTAAGTCGTGCCTCGACACGTGGGAGCTATAGCCGCATCGAGGGCGTTACAGGTACATGTTGGGTTGACGTATTTCGAGATTAGGATTTGTCACTCCGATCGTCGGAGAGGTATCTCTGGGCCCTCTCGGTAATGCACATCATTTAAGCCTTGCAAGCATTGCAACTAATGAGTTAGTTGCGAGATGATGTATTACGGAACGAGTAAAGAGACTTGCCGGTAACGAGATTGAACTAGGTATTGGATACCGACGATCGAATCTCGGGCAAGTAACATACCGATGACAAAGGGAACAACATATGTAGTTATGCGGTCTGACCGATAAAGATCTTCGTAGAATATGTAGGAGCCAATATGGGCATCCAGGTCCCGCTATTGGTTATTGACCGGAGACGTGTCTCGGTCATGTCTACATTGTTCTTGAACCCGTAGGGTCCGCACGCTTAAGGTTTCGATGACAGTTATATTATGAGTTTATGGTTTTTGATGTACCGAAGGAGTTCGGAGTCCCGGATGAGATCGGGGACATGACGAGGAGTCTCGAAATGGTCGAGACGTAAAGATCGATATATTGGACGACTATATTCGGACATCGGAAAGGTTCCGAGTGGTTCGGGTATTTTTCGGAGTACCGGGGAGTTACGGCAATACGGGAGAAGAAGTATATGGGCCTTATTGGGCATTAGGGGAGAGAGAGAGGCAGGCCGCGCGCCCCCCAAGGCCTAGTCCGAATTGGACTAGGGGGAGGGGCTGCGTCCCCTCCTTCCTTCTCTTCCCTCTTCCCCTTCCTTGTCTCCTACTCCTAATACTTGGAAGGACTCCTAGTTGGACTAGGAAAGGGGGAATCCTACTCCCGGTGGGAGTAGGACTCCCCTAGGGTGCGCCATAGAGAGGGCCGGCCCTCCCCTCCTCCACTCCTTTATATACGGGGGCAGGGGGCACCCCATAGACACACAAGTTGATCTTCGTGATCGTTCTCTTAGCAGTGTGTGGTGCCCCCTTCCACCATAATCCTCGATAATATTGTAGTGGCGCTTAGGCGAAGCCCTGCGACGGTAGAACATCAAGATCGTCACCACGCCGTCGTGCTGACAGAACTCTTCCCTGGCACTTTGCTGGATCGGAGTCCGGGGATCGTCATCGAGCTGAACGTGTGCTAGAACTCGGAGGTGCGTAGTTTCGGTGCTTGGATCGGTCGGATCGTGAAGACGTACGACTACATCAACCGCGTTGTCATAACGCTTCCGCTATCGGTCTACGAGGGTACGTAGACAACACTCTCCCCTCTCGTTGCTATGCATCACCATGATCTTGCGTGTGCGTAGGAAATTTTTTGAAATTACTACGTTCCCCAACAGCCTGCTCGGCGAGGAAGTGCACGAGTAGGTTGGTGGCGAGGAAGTTGTTCCATGGAGGATGATTGCCGCCGGTGGAGTAGCTCGGCGACGACGGTGCTGCTCCCCGTCAATTAGGTGCTTGGCCGCGGTGCTTTGGAGTGGGGCGACGCAGCAGTGGTCAGCGGCGGTGGGGTGGTTGTTGGGGAGGCGGAGGGGCGGAGGGGATGCCGTGATGGGGGGTGATGGCGGCAGTGATCTGGTTGGAGGGCGGCCGTCGGCGGTGGGATGGCTGGCGGCGGCGGCAGCTGGTTGCAGTCCCGTGGATTTGTGGGCGGCAGAGGAGCTGCGGTGGTTGGGAGGTACGCCGGCAGTGGTCTGATCGAGTGGAAGATGGCCGCTCGCTGGCGGTGGGAAGCTCTGGGGTCGACGGGGGCGGGGGCGGCCGATTTGGCGGATTTGGCGGAGGGCACGGGTGGGGATTGGGCGTGATTTGGGGGCAGCTATTGCGGTCTGGTACAGGTAGGGCCGGCGCGTAATGTTTCTTTCGTGTGCCAAAATTTTCACAAGTCGCGCGCTTTTTTTCCTTGCCGCACGCGCTTAGGGCCGATATTCAGTCTCGCGCCGAAGACGGTCTCCGGCGGATCATGGGCCGAGATTTAGTTCTCCTGGCAGTTTTGGGCCGTAAAGTGTATCGGCGATTTCTGCGCCGGTGTTGCTTAAGTTCTCCCGGTAGTTGGCCTACCCTAATGTGTTTCTAGCGGCAGTAACTGATGTCCCGACAGATTCTTTGCCCTTAGACATGTTTTTCTCCCGGCAGTTAATTGCCCCCAATCGAGTGTTGTGGTGTAGTGGCTCCACGCCCCCATCCTCTGCTGCCTCCCCCTATTCTGCCGCCTCCCCCTGCCCCTGTTTTGCCGCCTCTCCCGCCTCCCCGCCCTCCTGTTTCGCCACCTCTCCCACCTGTCCTCTATCGCCGCCGCCCAATAATGGTGAAGAGTCTCCCACAAAAAAAACAATGGCGAAGAGTCCGATGATGCTGGAGCTTGGTTATAGCAGGTGCCCCAACTCCAACTTCACCGCCACCTCCCTGTCCAGTGCCATCAAACGTGGCTGAGATGGAGCTGAGGTGGTACAGGAGACCACCGCCCATCCCCGACCTCCCTTCCCGGTGTCAAGGTCATCGGCCGCCTCTCCCCATGAGCTCGACGCGACGATCTCTCCTCTCTCCAGGCCCCGGCGACCTGCGCCAGAACACGAACACTTACCGTGCCTCCCCCAACCATGTACAGGTATATACAACGATCCATTTTCAGCAATCATATGATTTTGCATACTGCACATACAAATTTGTTGCATTTGTTCAAACATCATGGACAGCAACTTATAAATTGCCCTTTTTGTGTTTGCTTTACTACTATTGCCCCTAACATTGACCAGGACCATCACTACTGGAATCTAGTTATAGGCCGAGTGCCACAGACACTCGGCAAAGGGCCTATAACCGCCAGGATAGCCTTTGCGGAGTGCTACACTCGGCAAAAGCCATCCGGCATACACCTCTCCAACAAACAGGAATTTGCCGCGAGCCAAGGTACGGGCACTGGGCAAAGACTTTGCCAAGAGCCAAATAGTACAACTCGGCAAAATAAAGTGACTTTCACGTCGGCTGGTTCCGTCAGCTGTTTGTCGAGAGTGGCTCTCGGCAAAGATGCCACAACCAACAGCTGGCGCATGCCACTTTGCCGAGACTGGCTCTCGGCAAAGCCGCCAACTGCCAGCGTGCCACTTTGCCGAGAGCTGCTCTCAGCAAAGATCCGTTCCCAGACAACTTTTTACTGCTTTTCCTCGGATCCCTGTCGCAAAAATTTATATACAATACAGAAACAAGCATTTCAAGTCTCAATGTCTAACAACAAACTCGCATAACCATTATATAATATAGTTCACACGAACTTCTTTTGAGATCACAAGCTGGTAGCTCTTTAGTACAAATGCCTACTTACTAAACAATAAAGTGGTCAATGCATTTCTACATGCAACCACAAGATAAATGCAACACCAAAATTATCACAAACCGAAGAAGAATTATCAAGTTATTTCATCCACTAAACCCGATAAGCCGTTTCTGGCTAGCACATCCAGTCAACCCATCCACTGAACCAACTAATTCAGATTTTCTCTTCTGCTTAAGCACATACTGATTGTAATGATACTCTGCCTTCTCTCTGCTATTGAACGAGTCGTGGGAGCTGCCTTCATAGTAAATCATTTGTTCATTGCATTCAGACCATGAATCGTAGACTCCTGGACATCTACCTCTGTACACCGCATACCACTTCATCTACAAAGATAGAGCAAAAAAGGCAGAGAAATAATGCAAGGTTAAAAATAGCACATCATACATAATCCACGTAAGTGTTCATCACTCATACTACAATCAAAAGCATCACAAGTGACAATCTGAGAAGTCCATATCAGCACTACATGACTACATCACTAAATCAACGACAGACTATCTAGGTGGACTACTCAGAGGTGTAGTCCATGAAACCGGTGATCGTGGAGTCAGAGCACGTCGGGGCATCCCAAGCGTCATAGGGAATGTACGTCGGTGGACTCAATGGCATCGAGTCGTCACACTCCTTACGTGGTGGGGCCTTCTTCTCCTTGGCTGGGGGATTCTTCTTGGCCAGATCCTCAAAATACTTTATTAGGACCAGCTGTGGGTGCTTCTTAATGAGCGCCGCCAAGCGGTCCTCGGCGAGCTTCTCCTTGACCGCGGAGTCGAACCAAGTGGAAGATGCACCGGAGGAGGAAACCATAGCCATGAAAGCGATCGGTGCTAACACCTTTCATTACACAATGAAAAATAGCATAAGAATCAAACATTAAAGATTACTCCTAAACAAATTAATCATGATGGACACTATCTCACGGAAATTTCGACTTTCTGTGATGATCGAGCTGGGCGAATCCATCGCGCGTGAAAAATGTATATCACAGGACGAACTCGCCCAAGTCGACCGCCATCGGCAAAAGACGATTTTTCTTCCTCTAATAACAACTCCCATCTCTCTCACGTGTATATGGTGGAAATCTCTCTATTGGTGGTATATATGGTGGACACTATCTCATGGATATTTCGACTTTTGGTGATGGTCGAGCTGGGCGAGTCCATCGTGCGTGAAAAATGTATATCATAGGACGAACTCGCCCAGGTCGGCCGCCATTGGCAAAAGACGATTTTCTTCCTCCAATAACAGCTCTCATCTCTCTCATGTGTATATGGTGGAACTCTCTCTGCTGGTGGTATATATGGTGGACACTATCTCACGCATTTCCACTTTCGGTGATGGTCAAGCTGGGCGAGTCCATCGTGCGTGACAAATGTATATCACAAGAAGAACTCGCCAGATCAACCGCCATCGTCAAAAGTCGATTTTATTCCTCCATATAGCATCCATACGAACAACAAGAACTATTAGATGCATCAAAAATTAATTATCTATAAAAAATTAACAATTATCTACATTCATCCATACTTCTTTGCATCCATCTATGCATTCATGCATACATACATACATCCATCTATATATATTGATACATAACAAAAACTACAAAAAATATTTCATGCATCAATCCATGAATTAATACATACATATATACATTCATGCATCCATCCATCCATAATTCCTTGCATCCATATAAAAATCCATGCATCCGCACATACACTCATGCATAAATACAAGATCGGGGAGGGGGGATGAAGCTCAACGAGAGGGGGAGGTGGTGCCGGCGGGGTCGCCGGCGAGGTTGGGGAGGGAGGGCGCCGGCGGGGTCGGGGGCGCTGGTGGGGTCGGGGGAGCCGGTGGGGTGGGGGCTGCCGGTGGGGTCGGGGGCGCCGGTGCGGAGGGCGCCGGCCGGGGCGGGGGGTGGCGCCGGTGAGATGTGGTGGGGCACCGGTGAGAAAGAGAGAGAAGTGAGAGAGAGAGAGAGAAGAGACCGCGCGCGTGGGGGGGGGGTTAAGTGTTCGCCAACCTTTACCGAGCATCTGTCGGTGCGGCTCTTGGTAAAGGTACGAGACCTAGATATAGGTTTTACACCTTTTCCGAGAGAAACACTCGGCAAAGGATGCACACTCGGAAATGGAAAACATACCAAGAGCGGCACTCGGAAATAACACTCCTCCCTTATCAAATGAAGGCGTAGGCATGCCACAAGGACATCACAAATGATTCGCCATGCTGTTACCCGGCATGATTTCATGTACCGCCTTGCTGATCTGCAATTCCCGACGATGAAACCCTAGTAGAGCAATAAATTTCTCGAATATTGCGTGCGTCCCCAAAAAATGCGAGGCCGTAGCACGTGCCATGAGGTTGCCCCCTCTTCGAGCACAAGAAGTTTCGAGGCCAACGGAGCAACATGACCAGCACTTCCTGCACAAACCGGGCACGTTCCCTCTCGATAACCAGATACTAGCTCGGAGACGGTGTGGTTTACAAGCGGCCTCAGGGGAGACTTACTCGAAACGCGTCCAAACTTTTACCACACCCTACAGAGGCCCTGTGATGACACCGTGCCAGACCCCGAGCAATCCTACCATCGACATCACAAATAGTCCATCTCCTTAACAAGGGTGTAATGAATACCGAAGCTTACTGTCCCACTATTTATATTTAAACAGGCCTTGTTGCTTGTCTGTAGGCGAGGTGGGACTAAACTTTGATGGTGGCCTTATCTTTACCGAGAACCACACTCGGCAATTGCTCGTTTATCGAGAGCCACTCTCGGGTAGCCGAATATAGCCTCCCCTGTAAATCCGAAAAAATACATCAGTCATCCATGCTCTCCAATTGAAGAATATACATGGTGAATATAGTGTTTATTACAGATGGTAAATCATATTCATCCTGCATATCCTCCAAATAGAGTGCAAGGAAGACCCACACTTGTAACAATCTAATAGATGAAGGTATTTAAGCAAGTGCAGAACTTGCTCGGGAGGCGAGGTGGGACTAAACTTTGATGGTGGCCTTATCTTTACTGAGAGCCATTCTTGGGTAACAGCCACTAGAAGATTCATAGTGACTCTATGGACTCTTAGTAATGAGAGAAAACCAAAGCTTACTATGGTTGGACTCAAGATGGCAAAGGGGCCCCGAAACCCGCATCCCCGCGGGTTTTTGCCCTATTAGGGGACAGGGATGGGCACCTTTTAATCCCCGCGGGGCTGTTATTGGGCACATTTTACAACCCGACACGTCTCATGGGTTTACACCCGTTTCGATAGTCCCCGTCCCCAAAACCCGACAAAACCCGATAAAATACATATGCATTGATCCGGCCCAGCCCAAAGCCACGCAGCCCAACCCCAGCATCGAGGCCAAACCAACCCCTCGCTGGGTTCCCAATATCGCTCATTCCTCTCCTCCCCCCACCCCCACCCGAGTCTCTCTCCCCCGCACATCAAACCTAAACCTAAACCTAGTTCCTCAGCCGCCGACTGGCTCAATCCGATCTTGCCATAGCCGCCAACCACGATCTGCGCCGGCGAGCCTCCTCCCTCCACGTCTTCTCCACCGACCATGGTTTAATCTGGAGAAGGGTCGCCGCCGCCAGTGACGATCTCCATGGTGGCCTCCTCGCGTCCCAAGTCAGGTGAAAGGGCGCCGCCGCCGGCGCCGTCTGCAGCCACTCGTCGCCTTCCTCTCTCTACTGCAACCCCGCCCGATGGTGGTGGTGGAAGGGCAGTAGGTCGTGGCCTTCGTGGAAGAGGAGGCAGAGGGCTTTCCAATCCGGCTCCCAGGCCTCCATCAAACTTCAACGTCCGCAAGAAGTTAAAGACGAGGTGAGCAGCCCGGTCTTGGACAATCTGAGATGGATGGTACTAGGGTTTGAGATGGATGATGCTAACTTTCTATGAATTGATGGATTAGGTTTGCTAGGGTTTGGTTTAGACTCTTGTTTATTATCTTTTTTCATGAAAGTTTCAGAAGTTGAGTTGAAGCTAGTACACTCTTGTAAGAAAGAAACAAAATGGATTTGGAATCCTTGTACAAATATGCAGTGTGTAGGCTACATGTATATGATATTTTTATATTGTGGGCTATATATATAAATTGCTACTGTTTTAGTAGACTTGCAAGAACTACATATAGTAGAGTCCAAATTGCTACTGCCACTATGTGAAAAAAAATACACCCAAGCTAATAATTCTGGTTTTATTCTTTTTTATAGGTTAATTAATTCATTGACGATACCGTCAACAGAAACTACAATTGTACATTCAGTTACATGTAGTGCGCCTGAACCTGATGATATGGACGAAGAATTTGATGAGTCCGTCGATTATGATGCAATGTTTGTTGAAGACCATGTTGAAATTACAGATGAAGAGGAAGGTGCGGATGAAGGGGATGAAGAGGAAGATGGGGATGAGGATGAGGATGAGGATGTAGAGGAAGATGGGGACGAGGATGAAGAGGAAGATGGGGCAGATGAAGGACATGCAGTTGGTTCCAAGAGAAAGCTCACTTCAATTGTTTGGGTTGATTTCAAGAAAGTGAGGGTCCGTGGGATATGGAAGGCACAATGTCTTCATTGTAAGAAGAAACTTGGAGGGGAATCAAAGAATGGGACAAAGCATCTTCATGTTCATTTGGCGTCTTGTACTATGAAGAAGGTCAATAGCAATGGTAAAACATTGAGCCAATCTTCTTTGAGGTTCAATTCTAGTAGCCATGGAAAAGTTTATGTGGAGAATTATACTTTTGACCAAGATTATGCTAGAAAGATGCTTGCTTCCATGATTGTGCTGCATGAGTACCCCTTATCCATAGTTGATCATACGGGCTTTCGAAGATTCATAAGTGCATTGAAACCCTTGTTTAATATGGTGACAAGAAATACAATTAGGTATGTCTTGTGCTGCTATGGATTGTTGAACTAATATGCTATGTTTTGTTTAATATCTTCAATGTCTAATTGTCATCTCTTCGTTCATAGGAAGGATATTTTGGACGCTTACAAAGTTTAAAGCAAGAAGGCTGTCGAGTACATGGCTGCAAATCGATCAAGAGTGGCTATCACTACTGATTTATGGATGGCTGACAATCAAAAGAAAGGATACATGGCAATCACCGGCCATTTCATTGATGACTCTTGGAAACTTAGGAGTGTTATCATGAGGTATATGAATACTTTCATGTTGCTTTTATCATTATTTGCTGCTGTAGTGCCCTGTTTGCTGTTGTATAACATATTTTCATGTTGTTTTTATCATTGTTTGCTGCTGCAGTACCCTGTTTCATGTTGTTTTATCATTGTTTGCTGCTGCAGTACCCTGTTTGATGTTGTTTTATCATTATTTGCTGCTGTAGTACCCTGTTTGATGTTGTTTTATCATTATTTGCTGCTGTAGTACCCTGTTTGATGTTGTTTTATAT